>NC_068990.1:57784138-57784979 GCF_001194135.2 Octopus bimaculoides | reverse complement strand
ATATAATGGTGGCAGCTGATGAAGGGGATGTTTCTATGTGGCCTGCTTGTTTGTTGCACCTTGTTTACCATTTTGTCCTTGTTCTTTTGCCACTCATGTACCCAGTTATGCATCTATATGTACATATAGATGAACGTATATACATACATGTACATATATATGCATATACTCATATGTTGTTTATATATATAGCGTGGCTGTGTGGTAAGACGTTTTCTTCCGAACCACATAACTGCGGGTTCAGTGGCACCTGGGGCAAGTGTCTTCTCTATAGCCTCGGATCGACCCAAGCCGTATGTGTAGATTTGGTAGAAGGAAACTAAAAGAATCTCGTCGTATATGTATATATGCATATATCTAAGTGTGTGTGCCTTTCTGTTTGTTTGTTCCACCCCATAATCGCTTGACAACTGATGCTGGTGTATTTTCGTCCCGTAATCTAGCAGTTCGGCAAAAGAGACCAATAGAATAAGTACTGGATTTAAAACAAATCCTGGGGTCGAAATGTTCGACAAAACATTTCAAGGCAGTGATCCAGCATGACCACAGTCAAATGATGAAGCAAGTAAAAGAATATATCTATACATACATACATACACACACACATACACACATACATACATACATACATAATATAAATGATATATATATATACATATGCATGTACGGGTACAGGACGTCACCAACAGTAAATAACCTGAAATACGAAAACAAATAAGTTCAATACGCAAACAACAAGAGAAACAAACGGAAAACAGGACAAGTAACAGAAAGAACGACCCTTCACCAGTTGGCGGCTGTCTATCTACTACATATATGTATATATATATATATATATATA
>NC_068990.1:57778397-57782631 GCF_001194135.2 Octopus bimaculoides | reverse complement strand
ATATATATATATATATACGCACACACGAGGGGTGCTGCCAAGTTCCTAGCTTTAAAGTTATCGCGAAAGGCATAGTTGGAGGCGCAACCTTCCGAGTTCTTTTACTAGGCTTAGAAAAACTGAAGGAGTGCTGCAATAAGTGTGTGAATCTGAGAGGGAAATATTTTGAATAAAGTCATAATTAACTGATCCTCCTGCATTTTTTTTACCCTCCCCCAGGAGCTTTTCAACACCCAGCCTTTTATATACACCCCAGCTAGATCCTCTGTGAAGAGAACACGGTAAGCAGGGTCTAACTAAAAAAATTTAGTAGTCTGAGCTGGTAATTGTGAACCACACAAATAACAGGACACATCCCAGTTTCTGAGTAGAGATGTTTGGTTGGATATAAAATCAAACCAATAGTGACCTGTAATCCTACAAAATATCATGGTACCAAAGGAGTTCAGACAGCTCTTAAGGGTCCCACACAATGTCCAGGTTTCACAACTATAGAGCAGAACAGAGACCTAAATGCCCAAAACTTTGTCCTGTCCTCCATATGTATATATATATATAAGATAAGGTATGCAGTAATATACATCTGGAAGATCCTGGAAGGAATTGTGTCAAATTTTGGTATTGAATGCTACACCAATGCCAGAACGGGACGACACTGCATAGTGCCAAAGATCCCAGCAATGCCATCGCGCTTCAAGACCAGTTACTGCGACAGTTTGGGTTTCAGGGGCCCACAGCTTTTTAATATTCTCCCAAAGAGCCTGAGGAACCTGCACAAAGTAGATGTAGGGGTTTTTAAATCAAAGCTGAACCTCTTCCTGTCGAGAGTCCCAGATGAACCTACCTCACGGCAGGAGGTGCAAATGAGGGTTGCTAAATCAAACTCCATTCTTCACCAAGTGCCACATATTGTAAGAGGCTCCCTGTAATAACAGTGTAGCAACACGGCGGTGCATCAGCATGGCCGCAGCTCTAAGCTGAAACTATAAAATATATATATATATATATATATATAAAGCCGGAACAAGTACTGAAAGTATATTCTCTAACCGTCTAACAATTCTTTCAATCTACATTCCTGGAAAGATGAACCTTTGTTGATCATCTGTACAAGGATGAAAAGCAAATTTGGAATCGATATGTGAATTCAGCTTTTAAAAAAATTCTGGAGTCAATTCATTCAACTAAAATTCCTCAAGGCAGTGTCCTAGCATGGACGCAGTCTAATGACTGAAACAAGTAAGAGATAGAAGATTAAAAAAATATGTCAAAACGTTTGAAGTCATTATTGCGATATTTTTTTGAAGAGTAATATTAGGTAGAATTTGTAGAACAGCTTACAACCCATTTAATGGATTCAGTTGCGTCTCACTCTGTATTCTGAATTCCTTTCTCACCAGTTTTCATTTAGTATTTCGTCTTGATGGAATCAATAAGATACGTATGGCTCAATCAGTGGGTTGATACACGATCATTTGATGCGCGCCGCCCAAAATTGTAGTTTATGTCCAATGTCCAGTGTTAGAAATGATCGTTTTTCTTTCATTTGTTCCTCCGTAATAGCTTTTTGTTTACTCTTATATTCACTATTTTCATTTAGTTTTTTCTACAAACCCTTCATTCATTGCATGTTGTCTCTCCAGATCTCTCTCTCTCTCGCTCTCTCTCTCTCTCGCTCTCTCTCTCTCTCTCTCTCTCTCTCTCTCTCTCTCTCTTTTATTACCTCTACCTCTCTCTTCAATCTTTGCATTTCTCCTTTTCACCTAATCTCTTTTTATTTTTCTCTGGTTAAACTCTCTTGTCATTTCTTTACCTTTCGTTCACTCTATCTCCCCCTCTCTTTCTCGCCCTCTTTCTCAGTTCCCCGTGCTACTTCCTTCCTTATTCGTTCCTGCATTCTCTTCATTATCATGTTCCTTTTTATTTATTTCTCCTCTCTTCTACAGCTGAGATTTCGTATCCGCTAATACTTTTCCAGCTCCTCTTTTCCTTCCTCTCCTCGTTTTGTTACGTATCTCTGATTTACTTCCATTTCAAGCTAGCAATGTATTTAATATTATGCAAGTCAAGCGTGTCACAGATTCGCATTCTGAGTTCAAATCTAGTTAGCAACGTCTTTGCTCTTTAGTGTTATGTAATAATTAATAGGGATATACTGGATCAATTCCATCGCTTATCGATTATACCTCTTTTAAAATAAATGATTATATGAAGTTCAAAGAAGAAAATATACCAAATTACTTGTATGTGATGTTTGATTTCCCATCCAGTTATAAACCTTTACAATCGGAACGTGTGCCCTGTTTCACAACGAGGCTTACCGGTATGAACACTGTTCTTCTTGCTAAAACCTTCATCTGTTACCTTCCTCAGCCCATAGGAAACTTTATTTTAGATCTCTATTCCTTTAATGAACACGGTTGTAACAGGTTATGGTGGTATACGACACGCAGCTACGGCACCTATACACTTTAACGTGTATCAAACTAGACCATTTTTATATACCGTGTGAAATATAGAGTACAAATCAACTCATTTTTTTTTCGCTATGTTAAAAGACTTTTAACTCGGTGATGTGCAGCTGTTGTTGAAGATGCAATTACAGCAGATGCACAAAATATTTTATCTATTAAAAATACAAACTTTTAGCGTCACCCTAAATAAGATTCAATAACATTTTACCATTTACTTGTTTGGATCATTGGACAGCGACCATGCTAAGCCACCGCATTGAAGAGTTTTAGTTCAACGAATCTACCTCAGTACTTATCTACATTTTAAGCCTGGTACTTATTTTATCGGTCTCTTTTGAGAAGCTGCTAATTTACAGAGATGTAAATACACTAACACCGGTTATCAAACGGTATTGGGGGACAAACACAGAAACAAAGACGCGCGCGCGGGGGGTATATATATACGGCAGGCTTCTTTCAGTTTCTGTGTACCAAGTCCACTCACAAGGCTTTGGTCGGCTCCTGGCTATAGAAGACACTTGCCCAAGGTGCCTCGCAGTGGAACTGAACCCGAAACCATGTGGTTGGGAAACAAACTTCCTACCACACAGCCACGCCTGTACCTAATTGAAATTGGACATATATATTTTCCCACATTAATTACATTTGTTAGTGAAAGTAAGTAAATAAAAAATATTTCACTCGCGCAAAGATTGGTCTGAGTTCTGAGAGTTTAGATCTTTCATCGATGATGTATTGTCAAGGTAAAAATGTAAATTTAGAGTTAAAACTTTATTGCCCACAATAATAATCTTGTAGTATGCTGGGAAATGAAATATAGAACAAACTTGAAGCCTAATATTCTACGACATTTGTTCACTGGATTAGAATAGCAATGTTTTCCATGTATTCTGAAAGTTTTTAGTATTTTTCCAGAAATTTGTTCACCTCCTCTTCACAACCCAAACCACCACCACCATAAAAAAAAAACTTTTAAAGTTTTCATTGCAGTTACTTTTCTCGTTTAAGAATATCAGTCTCTCCTATATAACTTATTGTCATAACTTCTTTTTTTATTTTTCTACACCAGGGGTTCTCAAACGGGGTCCACATGGACCTTGGAGGTCTAGGTAAGATATATTTGGAAGAGAGGGGTCGATGGAGGCAATACAATAAATTGGAAGTCCACGGTAATTTTGCAGGGGCTATGAAAAAATTGTGCTTCAAACCAGTAAAGTTTACTGCAATGAATTGGTTATACTGTCATAGTACACAAAATATTTTAACAATTACTTTTATACAATTCCTTATATTTAATTATAGAAATACAATAGGATTTTAAAAAATCGAATGGCTTTGGGGGTCCACCCAAGGTAAATAAGAATCAAAGGGGTCCATGATTGAGAACCTCTGTTCTAGACGATGCAGTCGTCAAACTGACGGAGATGTATTCTTTATTTTGTAATTCTAGTTGATGATCAAACATGTGTAATACTTTATAAAATATAATCAAGTTATACTATAAAATATGAAGTATTATTTGAGAAAGAATACAATACGCATACTAGAGTTCGATATTAGAATATCGTATTATATTTAGAACCGACTCTATAACCTAATTATCATTCAACAGAGCTCTGCCTATTCCAGAAAAATTAAACTTATCACCAAAGGCAAGAATAGCTCAAATGTTTCGCAGTCCGATGAAGGGTATGTTAGCCAAAACTTCTAATTTACTGTGAACACTATTCTTATATGTATATATATATATATATATATAT
>NC_068990.1:57775400-57778291 GCF_001194135.2 Octopus bimaculoides | reverse complement strand
ATATAGGTTCAAAAAAAGGAAAAAGACAAAAAACAACGTGAGGACGTGATACAGATTGTGTTACTAGACACTCGGGAAAGGAAAGAGAGAAAGTATGACGTTTCGAGCGGAGCTCTTCGTCGGAAACAAGGAAAGTCCAAAGAAGGGAAAAACAGAGGAGACACCTTATAAAATGATACAGTGACACACATACATATTGTAGGATCCGTTGTTAGAAGGCTCCAGGATAAAAATATTACATATTATTCAAGATTCATTGACTTGTTTTGTCTGTCTTCCTTTAGCGTGCGTCGTTATCTCATACTTGGTTGTTCTAGGATTTGAAACTATCTGAGAGAAGCAAACCTAAATTTTCTATTACAGTATCTCAATTATTTTGATGGAAATTTCTAAAATTACTTTTGTGTTTTTAAATTTTAGCTTCAAACACAAAAGTTTGATTTTCAAATATAAACAATGTAAAGGACGACCCAAATTTTATATAAAATTAAATGTATATACAATAGAAAAAGTAGCAAGATTCCTACAACCAAAATATATTTTTGCCTTCTATTTTCAGCACTAACACGGCTTCAATATTTTTATATCCAAAATAGAAAAAAAATTCGTCTCTAATGGTCTTTGTTATTTTTTTTCTACGCATCGCACGGATGATGGAAATTTCTTTACGAAATGTTGAAAATTAATATTCTAATATAAGACAGACATGTAATTTGAACGTGAACCAAGTTTGTCTGTGAGTTCAAAACTAACTAACGAAGCTAACACTATTTCGCGAAGGTCGGTGCGTTGGTTGCTTTGTGAGATAGAAAACGTATAATTTGTTTGATTTTAACTCTAACTCTACCCAATTCCTCCCTCTCGTTTAGTCGAAAACCCAATTTTGAACAACTTTTATAACCGTCGTGAAACAGCGCTTGCTTCGTTAGTTTATTTCAACATTCAATCATGTCCACAAATGACATTGTTGGCTTATAAAAGTTTCAGAAGTTTCCGGTTGTGAGATGTTCAAACGAACAGTAGATTACGAACAAAATGTATACTATCAAATACAATCAAATTGTAATGCTCTTTCAAACAACTTTATAGTTACAAACGTAAATAGTAAAGATGAAAATAAACTAATTATAATACAGAACCAGGCATGATGAAAACAATAAACAAAGAACCAGTGAAATTTCAAAACAAAGTTTTTGAAATTATCAAACCTTTTGAAGCCAATTCTTTAAATGCCTCATGGTTTGGCAACCAGGTGTGCAAATGTCCCCACACAAGTCTCTTCAGCTACTCCGGGAACTTGGCTGGGTTCCCCGCGTGGATTTTTGAGTTGTTAGCGTTTTTGATTCTGATTGGAGGAATGTTGTCGTGGTTGTATACCCCAAGATACTTTTCAACTAGCAATCCTATCGTCAAAGACATTTCAGTGGTGATTATCTCGCTTGCTGTCTTTATTTTTATCACAAGTACAATGTCCAGTGTTTCTATCCATTTTTTTCAGAACAATAGTATGATTTAAAGGAGTATGACTGCCAATTCTAGAAGGTAGATGGGTTAACTAGAGAGTCATTCATTAAATCTTTTTAGTTGTAACATGACTTTTTGGCGTAGTGGATTGTTAAGATTGTTAAGATTCATGCATTTATCTTTTTTCATATTATAATCTTCATTCTCAAAATTGATAATTTAGAAAGATATTCCCCATTGTTTTAGAAACGAAAATGAAGGATGTAGCATACAAGATTAAATCATTTAAAAATTGCTAAATTTTTAAACTAAAAATCACAAATTCCTTGTAAACTATAACTTGAATTTCAACTGGAAATCAAAGCAAACGGTTTTTTGTAAACTTGTTATTTCTTGCAGTTAATACTATTCTCTTTCAAAACTATTGAAACATTTGCCAATATTTTGATCATATTCAACAATTTTGCATTACAAAATACTATTTCGATTCGATTTTGGCATGCTGCTGGAAATATACCTATTTCTACTTGGTGATTATTCTTTTAACTGTGGTTAGTCTACATGGATTAAATTTCCTCATTCCGGGTGAGTTATGAGTCTTGCTAAAATACAAAATAACTGTATAAATGGATATCGACGACAACAAACAGCATATTTTTGGATTTTGCTTACTATCAAGTCAAAATAACTTGAAAAAATCTATTATCAAAAGCATTTTAGCCATCATCACCTCCATTTTCATCATTTCCAAACTACAGCGCATATAGGATTGAACTATCTAATATCTGCTTCCTTCCTTTTTTCTTATATGACAGAATAGCGTAATAGATGGATTATTTGGCTACTATTATTAGCAAGTTAGGAAATATAGATGATCTTCACTCGTTAGCTCAATACATTTTTGTTAGTTACATTGGCCGCCGTCATCGTTGTGTTATGGAACATTTTATTGCAAACGAAACCTAAATTCTCTGAAAAACATTCCTCCAGAAGCTGTTATTCAATACACAACATTAGACAGTGATGGTTGGTAAAATGAAAGTCGTAAATAAGAAAAAGGCCTCTCTTTCAACAGATTATGAATAAATCATTAAGCATTAGGTTTCTCCGACGCTTTTCCTTAAATATTGACGACTGTCCAGACTAGTGGACAGGCAAACGAATGACCAGTCAGACTGATATCAAGGAAGGGCGAAACTAAGAAGAATGACTAAATGACGGGCAAATGAAAGATATTTGATCCCACTTGGTGACATGAGATGGGAGATGGAAACTAGAGGACAGTGGAGCAATCGAGAGGGAGAGAGAAAGGGGGAGAAGGGGAAAGAGAGAGAGAGAGAGAGAGTGTGTGGAGAGAGAAAGACGGGAGAGAGAAAGACGGGAGAGAGTAAAAGAACGAAAGGAAAAGAGGTGAGAAAATGAGAGAC
>NC_068990.1:57772178-57772711 GCF_001194135.2 Octopus bimaculoides | reverse complement strand
ATATATATATATATATATCAGATGTACATATAATTTACTTATGCATATATAACAGAGAATGATTACAGGTCTTTATCGAGTCATTGGTTCATGTGACCGGCTTCCTGATTTTTGTAGGGTATATATTCTTCCCCTGGACGGGTTTTATGGTCAAAAGCACAACACATCACCCGCTCCACGTATCAAAAACGCAATCTTACGACCACGACGCCCTTACCCACTAAGTCTGGTGTTTCCACATATTTATTTATTTATCTATTTAATTATTTATTTATTTATTTATTTATTCATGCGTTTCAGCCAAGTGGCTGCGGTCATATATTCTGTATATAAGCGAGTATGTTTCTAATTAAACATGCAGGCATTGTCAACACACAGGTGTGGCTGCTGAATTATATATACATGTATGTATAGTTATGTTTCCTTGTTCATATCTATTGTATACTGTTACCTATGAGGAACTCTATAAGTCTCCCCTCTACAAATATATATATATATATACATATATATATATATATATATATATATATATA
>NC_068990.1:57757964-57770605 GCF_001194135.2 Octopus bimaculoides | reverse complement strand
CACACACACACACACACACACACACACACACACACACACACACACGTACGTGCACAGAGTTTCGTAAGTGCAATACAAAAACCACAATGGATTTTAGAAGTTTGTTGAAAGTTTTAAATGCAGTTATGAAAAAAACGTTTGTCACTAACAAAACTACGTTTATCACTAGCATTATTCCTTCTTCAACCACTCATCAATCGCACAATAATGCACCATCCCACTTCCATCATCATCATCATCATCATCGTTTTCGTCGTCGTCGTCGTCGTCGTCATCATCATCATCATCATCATCATCATCATCATCATCATCATCATCGTTGTCGTCGTTGCCGTCATGGTCGTCATCACTACCATCGTCGACGTGACTATCATCATCAGTAGTATTTCCACTGTCACAATTGTAGCGAATTCGATAATGTTGATAACGACGACAGTGATGGTGACATGACGATGATAATGGTGGTGGTGGTGGTGGTGGTGGTGGTGGTGGTAACCAAGTTGAGGGAAGACCTCAGGAATGTCGATGGTCAATAACAGCATGCCAGTTTGGAAAAAGAGAGCCCGACGGCATAAGTATCGTTGTCATTTAGGTTTTCTTGTTGTCGTTGTTTGTTCCTTCTTGAGCCATGCCTGGCTCATAAGGGCCGGTTGCCCGGTTTCATTGGCATATAGGTTCCCCACCTGGGCGGGACTCCAGTCCGTCGCAAGTGAGCTGCTAGATGCAGGAGGAAAGATCGAGAGAAAGTTGTGACGAAAGAGTTACCAGAACTTTGGCATTACCTTCTGTCGGAACCGCGTGGAGCTGAGGTCTTTCGCTCATAAGCACACACATCACCCGGTCTGAGATTCGGACCCGCGATCCCTCGACCGTGAGTCCACTGCTCTAACCACTAGGCCACCTGCCTCTACCATTCAGGTTTTACTTGCTTTAATTTCCGGATAACGTTTATTATTATTTAGTTGTGTCTAGAGAGAGTCATTACGCCAATAAAAAATAGTAATAATCATTTCTACTATAGAGACAAGGCCTAGAATTTGTGGGGAGGGGAAGAGTCGATTACATCGACCCCCAGTACTTGACTGATACTTAACCTATCTACCCCGAAAGGATGAAAGACATAAATAACGTTTCTGCCAGCTCACCGCCTTAAAGAATCTTTTCTACTCTAGGCACAAAGTCCGAAATGTTTAGGAAGGGTAGCCAGTCGATTAGATCGACCCCAGTACGCCACTGTTACTTAATTTATCGACCCCGACGGGATTTGAACTGAGAACGTAAAGACGGACGAAATGCCACTAAGCATTTTGCCCAGAGTGCTAATGCTTCTGCTAGCTCGCTTTGATGCAATACCAGGCAGTGGCTTTCGTGGCTCTCGTGACTTCTGGTTTTAACTGACTGAAAGTGCTATCATGTACATGTCTTGTCTTGTCTTGGTGTAAAAAATGGATTTCAGGAATTCTTCTTAATATCACAGATTTGCTTGTCAGTAGCTTGATTTTAACCAGTTGAGCATGTCCTTTAGCGGCTGACAATTTGTGCGTCTTTGATCACGAGCCGGAGTAGTGAGTGAGCATCATAACCATGCGTTGTGAGGAATTCTTTGGGGCTTCAATAATTCACCTCTAGAAACATAGGTGGTTCGCTCATCATCCTTAAATAACCCCTATTCAGAGACCTTTTGAGCAGATGGGCTACTCGACCTGAAGAAAATTCTAACTGGGCCCTACCAGCAAGGTCATGCGCTGCTTATCTTGATATGAAGTCATCAAGTCGCGCACAATGGTTGTGATGCATGTACCTGTGTACTCTTATCAGGTGGGTAGTCATGATGGATATATTGGGATTTCTATATTTGTACCCCAGTGGTACTTTTAGAGCATGCGTTGTTCTCTGACTCACTCAGTAATAATAATGATAATAATCCTTTCTACTAAAGGCGCAAGGTCTGAAATTTGATGGGAGGGGTTAAGTCGATTGCATCGACCCCAGTACTCAACTGACACTTATTTTATTGACCGTGATAGGATGAAAAGCAAAGTCGACCTCCGTGGAATTTGAAATAATAGTAATAATAAATGTCATGATGCAGTACCAGGCAGTGGCTCTTATGGCTTTTGATCTTAACTGATTGGAAGTATTATTATGTACATTGTTTTGTCTTGGTATAAAAGATGGGTTACGGCAAATATTCTATTCAATACTACAAATTTGCTTGTCAGCTGTTTGACCTTAACCAGTTGAACATGTCCCTTAGTGGCTGACGATATGTGCATCTCTGATCACGAGCAGAAGTAATGGGGGAGCATCATAGTCATAATGTTGAGAGGAAGTCTTTGGGGTTTGAATAATTCACTTCTGGAAACATGGGTGTTTTGTTCATCATCCTTAAACAAATCTTATTCAGGGACTTTTTGAGCGAGAGTGACTACTCAACCTGAAGAAAATTCTAACTGGGTTCCCACCTGCGAGGTCATGTGCTGTTTCCTTTGATATATGATCACCATGTCGTGCAAATATGGTTGTGATGCATGTGCCTAGTGTACCGTTATCAGATGGGTATATTGGGTTTCGTATATTTTACCCAGTTTCACTTTGATGGCGTGCGTTTCTCACTCACTCAATAATAATAATAATAACAATAATAATAATAATAATAATAATAATAATAATAATAATAATAATAATAATGATAATGTCGAAACAGTAATAAGGGAACTTGAGCATGGGATGAAGGAAATAACTGGATATGTTTCCTTCTCGCAGGAACCTCATATAATAGAATCACTATAATAGTATTCCATTGGCGATAGAGACAATACACACGTTTAGAGGAGATGCCTAGCAAAGAAAATGAATTAGTTCTCACTCGCGTAAAAAGAACGACTGTATCTCTTAATCATACAAATCTGGAATAGAAACGTTTGCTTGTGGTTTGATCACTTCCCAAAACACATGTATGAAAAATGTTTTCAAGAGGGTACCTTCAGACAAGGGCACTTCATGCCTGGCATCATCATATTATAAACCTAAATCAAGACAAGGCTGGACTAGATAAGAATGCATGGATGTTCTTGAGACGTATTATATTGCAAAGTAGTCTCTATTGGGTAGATCTAATTCAGAACAAGCATACTTAGAGTGGATGAAGAAAGACCCTACCAAATAGACCACAAAAATAGCAATAGCGGTGAGCAAGCAGAAACTTTAGCTCGCTGGGCAAAATGCTTAGTGACAATTATTTCGCCTTTACGTTGTCAGTTCAAATTCCGTGGAGGTCGACTTTGTCTTTCATTATTTCGGGGAAGATAAAATAAGTACCACTTGAATACTAGGGTCGATGCAATCAACTTACTCCTCCCTTGAAATTGCTGGCCTTGTGCCAAAATTTGAATCCAGTAAGTTAGCTAATGTTCGCAGGAACATCATAAGGAATAACATGTTGACTGACATAAACATCCAACAGATTCAAAAATATGTTCGAGCAAATAATGATACAAATAAGAATACAAATATTGCAAAATGTCCCACGATTGTAGAAGTGAAGACAGGTAAATGAATACTCAGACCGAAGTGTTCGAGCAAATAATCGCTGATTACGAACAAAAAGGGTATAAAAGTCACTTTTATGGGAGTAAAAACGACTTTTAATCAATAAAATGATACTAGAGGACTGTCATAAACAAAACAAAAGTCTTGTGTATAAGACATATATCTATATATAACATTTTTCAACAAAAGTTTTATGCACAAGGGGTTTATGAGTGTTTTAATTCACATACATTTTTAAAATTTTACAGCCACGTACACCGATATCTTTTGTTTTAGTTATTCTCATTGTGCTTTATATCTCGATATACCTCGTTAGTAACACTCCATCACTCGTTCATGGCTAGAGCTGCAGTCATTTTAAATTCCTTCTCTGTCCACGAGTTTCCCATAGGCATCAACGAAGAAAAATTCCAACAAAATATTAAACTGCACCAAAAAGCAAGACTAAGAGAATTTTCGAAAATTCCGCCCCTACCCCACACACAAAGAAAACATCCTTAATATTGTAAGATAACTTCACAGTTGATTGAAAGCATTTGCAATGTTTGCTCTCAATTTTTTTTGTCGGATGTTCGCTTTTTAATCCTCTAAGTTAGATATAAAATAGAAAACATTAAAAGAGATAATTTGCCAGAATTGCTATTCAAACTAATAAAGAGCCCTAATCGTTTGGTGACGCAACATTGCTAATACTTTCAACTCTTTCTTATGTTCTCATCGTTTGCCACAGCCTAAAAGAATGTGTCAATATTGTTTCAGCAATAACACAATATAATCACATTCCTCAAATTACAACTCAAGCAGGTTTGCTGATCTAACCAAGGTTTTATGGCTCTAACAAAAATAAGTATAACAGCCGATGGCTTTGCGTATGGCTTTCAGATGTTTTAAATGAAAGCCTTTTTTTCATATCAAAGGAGAAGAAACATATTATATATATTTTAGAGACTATATGCATTAAGAACAATATTATCCACAACGATTGCAAAACATAAAACACGTTTTATGAATCTTACACTAGATAGCATGTTTTATATAATACTGGAGCGTACAGTCAAATGTAATATTGGTATAACACAAGACAATTCATATTATGCTCAATAATACAAGCTAGAAATAATATATGCGATACTATATTACATCTGTGCAAAACATAAATGTATTGACCTATATTCAGCTGTTTATTGTTTATTATTTATATTCTATATGTAACGTCCTTTTGTTAATAATTGCAAAAGAAAAAATATATGATATAGAAGAGAAAAATAAATTATTGTGTTTTTGTCATATTTCCCGGCTGTTTGGAGATATTACACACTTAGAACCTCAACAAAGATCATGATTAAAATCCGGATTACTGTTACAATTCACACGATATTTTTCATGAGTCACAGACGAAGTGCCTCCAATCAAGAAGATTCTGATTGAACTCAGTCAGACTTTTTATAAACAAGCTATGTTGTTAATGATTGGTTAATGACTAATCTAAGAAATTGATTTGGGATGAGTTTTCTTCAGTCTTCAACGAATGATGCAATATTAGTTGTAAACGTGGGTACTGAACACATCTTACAAAATATTGATTTGAAAACAGTATATTTTAATGATTTTAACTGACCCAAGGCTTCTTTACTGATGAGCGCATACAATATAATTTGTAACTCAGTGCTCTTTCTTATTGGTTCCTAGTTTCCAATTTAAGGCATCTTTTGATGTAAAGAAAATTATTTCAAGAGCAAGTGGAGATCTTCTAAATGTCAATGTATATAGTCGTTCCAAGGCAAAAGTCAAGAGCATGACATTTTTATAGATCAGATACAAGATAGAAGTATTTCATAGAATTGTTCCCACCTACTTGATTCTACGAGCAAAAACACAATTTCAATTGCATCTCCTGTATGAAGAGAAGAGTCGCCCTTATAAGATCATATTTCTCTTGCAATGATAACATTATTCTTTCAGTTAGAATTAAATATGTTTCATAGTAAAACAACAATTCAGATTGGATATCATTGAAGAATGGATGAATCAGAAAAGGAGCCATTATTTTCATTTTGCATGAACAGGTTTCTTTGGTCCTTAATGAATTTAATGCCACAAGTAAAATATGTTATCAGTATAAGAAACTTGTGAACATAGTTTATGTATAGTCTGAAAAGTGTTCGATCAAATCTTGTTTTGTAAAATTGCGATTGTTGCTATAATATTAATTAATACTGATCTGATGTCGAAGTATTTGAATAACTAATGTTTTTATTACATTGTATCGTATCGACAACATATTATAAAATATCCAATTTCTGTTGTTATTTTCTTCTATTGAAGCCACACTACTTTGTTTATAATTGCTAGAAACTTTACACTCTTTGAATTATAATGTTATTCTTAAATAACCCAATAACTTAGCGAGTCTCACTGAATGTATAGTCTAGATTTTGTCCGAAACTTTGTGTTCTAGGTTTTCATTAAATATGTTCAAGCAAATCAATGGCTTTCAACCATTTTTGGTTGAATCCCTTTGATTCCTATTTTTCTCTACTGGACCCCCATAGCCATTCAATGTTTTAAAACATCCTATTGTAATTTATAATTAAATATTATTAAGAATTCTATAAAATATTATGAAAAGTTCAAATTTGTCTAAAATGTTGTTATTATAGAAGCATATAACCAATTCATAGCATATAAACTTTAACAACAAAATCTTATGTGGAACCCCGGTTGAGAACCATTAACATAAATTATTGCCCTCGACCACACTTGCACCGCTTTATATATATTAGTGTAGAGCTTATTAAATAAATAGATTTGTAAATTCTCGTGAGATACTATTACTGAGACTGGAAAATTAAGGATTACTTTTGTTGATTTATAATCATTCCTTACACCCCAAAATGTTACCTAATATTTTGTGTGACTTAAGATATTCAAAAAACCCTTGTGCATATTTTTTTTTTGTCGAAGAAGTGTTTACAATAGTTCCAGGTGTGGCTGTATAGAAAGAAGTTTGCTTCCAATCACATGATTCTGGGTTTAACCCCACTGCATGGCATCTAGGGCTTGTGTCTTCTATTATAATCCCAGACCGACCAAAGCCTTGTGAGTGGATTTAGTAGACGGAAATTGAAAGAAGCCCATCGTATGTATATATACATATGTGTGTGTATGTGCGTGTGTGTGTGTGTTTGTGTATGTGCGCATGTGTGCATAGGTGTGTGTTGTGCAGGTGTTTGTTTCTATGCTTTTGTGTTTGTGCTCAGACCCCACCATCACTTGACAACAGGTGTTGGTTAGTTTATGTCCTCGTAACTTAGCTGTTCGGCTAATTTCAATTTGTTTCACTAATCCTTTGAAGGCGATACCCCCGCATGGTCGCAGTCCAATGACTTAGACTATTAAAAGAAAACATAAAAGAAAAAGTAATTTAAATCAAAATGATTCAAAATTTTTTTTTCCATAAATACTTCAACTGAAATATTACAACAGCTTTCAGATATTCAGAAAGCAAAGTTTCGATTTGTCTGGAAGTTTAAGTCGATAATATCGACCTTAATACTTAAAATTAGTCTATTTTATATAAACAGACATGATGATTCATAGTTCTGCACTTCTCTTTAGGACATTCGGCTTAATCATCGTAGGAATGTAATCATTGATTAAGATGAAATAGCATATCTTCCTGATGAGGACTCTGAAACACATCTGCGATACAAACAACAGTCGACTCTTACTCAAATTTTCCGTGATGCTGATTTGTTTTAATGGCAAATCCTACCAGAGACACAAATATCTGATCTGCTTCATTCACACTCAGAAGAACCCGTACTGCGTATCCACGATACCGTCAGCTTAGTCTCAGTAAATATATCGATATTGTTGTTGAGTATTTTGTCTCCAGACCCACGAATGCAGCCATCTTCCTTATCAATCATTCTCAAGCATCTAAACATTTCTCATCCTCACAACTCGTCCAATACACCTCCGTGTCATCGAGAGTTCTTTAATATTACATGTCTTATTTAAAATTAAATGTTGTTAACCTTCGTTCACTGGTGTTCACTGTCGTCTATTAGTGTGTACTGTTTAATATTTCTATTCACTATTGAAAGCTAAAGATTTTTGCCAGTCTTGTTGCTAATTTTGGCTGTTTTTTCGTAGTCCTTTTACCTTCCGCGTTCAAATCCCGCTAATGTTGATTTGTTTTTAATCTCTTCGGAGTTTGTATAATAAATACCTGTAATTTAGTGTTATGTTTCAGTCGACTGATCTTTTTCCGTACAAATTTATTAGCGTCTGCCAAAGTAGAACTAATTTTCTCGGAAACTGCAGCTCACTATTTTTAACATACCTGCATCAGCGTTATCTCTACATTATAGATGGCATCATAAAATTAATTTCTTGCATAATCACAATAAAACAAAGCTAGAATCACAAGGTAATACGAATATACAACTTTTATCACAACACTTCCCGTGTCCAAAATCGATAAGTTAGCTTCAGTTTATTTGAGAAAATATTTCTTTCTCGAAGTTGTTTTTTGAATCAATATTTCAATCATTATTTTGGCGAGAAGCAAAATGGACATTAGAATAGCCTGACTACATTCAACTATTTAAAATGTACATATTTGTCAAAATCATGACCCGCTGACATTATGCAACGGGAAAAAAGAATTGAGATATACGTATGACCGACATTGTGAAAATAAAAAGTTCTCGACATTTAAGAGTTCATAAATATGGTTAGAATATGAGGTTATAAATATTTAATGTAATTATTAAACCTAATGTATTCTCACAATGTCAATGTTATTAAAATATATTTATTTATATCCATTCTAACATAGACTGTATATATACTAACATAGATACTAACACAGAAATGGTTCATCGTGTGTATCGTAACGTAAATATAGTATTCATCGAAACACTTAATAAGTTGCTTTAAGGCGTGATATTCTGCTGTGAGAAAAGAAACCAAAAATAATGTTTCAAACGCTTTAAATATATGGTCATACAACAGAACTATTGTAATTTTGTGTTTCCTTTTATTTTTGTCAAACCTTGATATTTACCTTTCGTTCGTTTGACATTAATAAATTAAGTTTGTGAATTAATATTTTCCCCTATAAACGTGTTTTAAATTTGTAATTGAATCTATTTCTCATATATCCACTTCCATAGATTTTACATTCTCATAAAATATATGTAGGGCTTCGTCAAAAGAAGTATTTCGTTGCCCTGAAGGTGATATGAATGGTTCTATAGCGTTCGATTAGATACACAGCTTTAATTATATTTCATTACATAAATATTTCCAATATCAATGGATTTAACTTTTCCTTCCGAAAGTACACTGTCTTGATTTAATCGGGTATATCCTTAAAGAAAATCTACTGCGTTTCTATTTTTAAAAATACATACATTTCATTTCGCCTATAGAGTTTCATTCAGCCTTATAAAAAGATAATTACTAAAATGAATTATTTTTTTATTCAAATATTATTGAAACATCTTGAATTTGCTTTATCTTTGTTTCATTGTTAATCATTTTATCATCAACCCATCTCTCAACTTATTCAACAAGAAAAACCAATGAAAATTTTTGAATCCGCCGCATGTTGTGTTCTTTATATATTTACATCTATTCGGTAACAATATCGAAAAATTCCAATAAAGTTATACTGAAAAACACTTTAATTATAACGCTATCTTTCTTAAACATTTAATATCCGGAAGGCCTTCTAAATGAGCTTTACATCAGACAGTCTTAGATAAGACTGCATTATTCACACTTTTGTGTCACTCTTGAAGAAATAACTGAATTCAGAGTGTTGTAACCACATATACACACACACACACTTCCAAGTAATCTTTTCTGTGAGAATGAATTACAAAAGCAAATGATTTCTGATCTCAACTAGTTTTCACCAAAAGTTTAAGTTTAAAATTCCGTTTACTCAGCTGGAAATCTTGCTCTTCGACAAAGGGAATATTATGGTACCTCTCTGTGAATTTAGTGAGCTTTAGTCAAAGAGTAAAAGTTACTTTGCAATTAACTATGTTAAGCTGTTCGCAACAGCATTTCCTGGATTTCAATCTCAGAATGTTTTGATCCTCAGGGGAGATAGAAATCTTGTCCGGTGTGAATTCAATCAGAGACACTACTGAGAATCCTACACTTCTTTGGTAAATATGAAATAGCTTCAAGCAATCAGCGATCGTTTATTTTTGAACAGTTTTCTTGTACATGCAAGACGCAATATGATTTCTGAACCTCACGCAGCGAATAAGCTGAATGATAACTTTCTAAAAGGAATATTAGGAAAGAGACATGTTAAATCCATCACCAGTGATATTATATAGCGTTCCCCTTCTTTATATTTGATTTCTTCAATAAGAGAGTTTCAAGTTATTTTAATCAAATGAAATTTTTCCCGTGTTTAACCACCACCATTCAAGCAATGTCAGATTTGATTATAATAGTTGACTCTAAAACAATATTTACATAAACTTGCTTTGAAACATGAAGTGTAACAAATAATAGCTTTGCAAATAAGGCTTCAATTCCCGATTGAAGGTGTATCTGACAGTAATGTTTACAGTGGCCAAAAAGCTGCATAAACGTCTACTGCTGCCCTCTATTGTGGACTCTAAAGGAGAAATGTGCTTTGTCTAAAGTACCTACAATTTACATGCAGCTTTTCTTTGAGCTTAATATGGAATTAGTTATGAAATCAGTTTTAAAGGTTTAATAACATCTTCTTTCCATAGGACCAAATTTACAGGAGGCATGCTGTTTAGAACTCAACGTGAAAATTATTAATTCCCCTGATATTTACAAGACTCTTGACCGTGTCTGTTATAGAATGCTCTAAATAGAAAGGACTTTATTTGAACCTTAACTCTTGAACTAAAGACGTAATATTTCAGATCACTCTGTTGCAGCGGGTGATGAAAGGAATGACTGACTTCAATTATATGTGCACAAATATGAACAAACTTTCAGCAAAACTATTTTGTCTGCATCTAAATAATACTCTTGATGTTACATATAACCATCCTAATAGCACACCGTAGCTACCTCTTCAAGGTTAGGCAATGCTTCAGCATTCTGCAAACCAAATTGTAATCCTGCTCATAAGATTGGAATGGTGCTGCGGTGTAGTGTAGCCTTCTGCTTATAGACTTTGGACGGCATTGTACAAGAATACTTGTACAAGGGACGGTAAGTGCAGGCACACGCAAACACAAACACACACACACATACACACACACACACACACGCACCATAAACTGTGAGGCAATGAAGGAGCCTCTCCTGATCAATAAAACTATTAGGAATAGAAGCCAAACTTTTCTCAAAATTACAATCTGCTATTTTAAAAAGTGGATGATCACATTGGTTACGGTAGTCCTAGATGCTCTGAGAATGGGATGATAACAACTAGATCAGGGTTCACTTGGGGTTGGATAGCAATAATTAGAATAGCAAGAATTGTAATAACTCAATACCGTCAACATTGTCTATCTCATTCAAAATAAATAGCTTCAGTTGTCTTAGCAAGACACTGCAAGAGAGAATCTCTTTGATCACAAGCACCGCTCGAAATAGCAGCCATATTTACTCGAATTAGGATCATTAAACCGGAAGGACACACTGAACGGAGTTGTTCCAAATAGACAAAAACACAGTGTGATTACAGCTTGAATACTTTTAGTCATATATCTGATCAGTCAGGACTAACCTAGGATTATTGGCTCACAATGGCTGCAGAACCCCCAAGTTGTTGGCCCTATCCCCAGTTCGAATTTAGCCTTGCAATATGCACGTATCGAGTTAAAAGACCCTTCGATCGAAATATGCATTGAAGACTATTATTACTGTTGATACATCTGGAATGCTTTCATTATAGGTTTGCTTGATAAGGGTAGATAAGGATTTGAACAAAAACAACTATAAATGTAACATAGAACAAGCAAACACTGCAATATATAGGCATGGGCATGACCATGTGGTAAGAAGTTTGCTTCTGAAGCACATAGTTTGGAGTTCACTCCCACTACGTGGCACCTTGGGCAAATGTCTTCTCCTATAGCTTCAAGCCAACAAAAACCTTGTGAGTGGATTTAGTAGAGGGAAACTGAAAGTAGCCTGTCATATATATGCGTGCGCGCGCGTGCCTGCACCGCTTGGCAACTGGTATTGGAATATTTACGTCCCCGCAACTTCGCGGCTTGGCATCAGAAACTGATTGGATAATTACCAGGCTGAAAACAAAAAATGTACTGTAATGAGGTCAATTGGTTCGACTAAGAATCATTCAAGGCAGTGCCCCGGCATGGCCTCAATCTAATGACTGAAAGAAGTAAATGATAAGCAAATATACGAAAATTGTCATAGATCTCAACATGTTATCCATCATTCTTTCACAAATTCTGGGAAACATTTTATAACAAAAATCACAACAACAACAGTAAGAGCATTAGTAGCGGCAACAACAATAACGGTATTAACTATATCCGGATCAATAGCAAGCAACGATAACAAGAACATCAACAACAAAAATAAGAAGAAAAAAGGAATATGTTGATGTTGATAGTAATGATGATGATGGTGAAGCTGATGGTTACCACGACGACGACGAGGACGTTGATGATAAGGATGATGGGAAATGTAATTTTCATGTACCCTGACATGAGGTATAGCACGGAGCTAAGGTGATGTGTTTGGAAGTCTATAATTAAATCATAAATGTATGTAGCAACAACAATAACAACAACGGGCGAAAATAATCAAATTAAGTGATAAAAGAAATACTAACAAAACAGCAATCAAATGAAAATCATGCAATTCATGTGTACGCGAGTTCACACAGATGTAGAAACATATCTACTACACATACAGACATAGACGAATATACACATACACATACACACATCATGTTTTAGAAAGAGTTGCTTACGACTTGGTTATTAACATTTGCGAAATGTTTGTTTATTTACTAATTCTCTTTGATATGTATATATATATCATATGTATATATGTTTTATATATATATATATATATATATATATATATATATATGT
>NC_068990.1:57756953-57757908 GCF_001194135.2 Octopus bimaculoides | reverse complement strand
TATATATATATATATATATATATATATATATATATATATATATATATTATATTCTATACATACACATATAGACTTCACTTTATATATAAATAAATATATGATTATATATAAGCATAATATTTACACACACATATCTATATTATACGTATATGTATATAGTTTTACATATATAATGGAGCTATATATTTTATATACATATATGTATATATATATATATATATATATATATATATATATATATATATATATATATATATATATGTATATATGCATATATATGAGTGTGTGTGTTGCATGTATGTTTGTGTTTGTGAGTGAATGTGTGTTAGTGTATGTATGTATGTGTGCATGTATGTATGTATGTATGTACGTACGTATGTATGTATGTATGTATGTATATATGTATTTATGTATGCATGTATTATGTATTTATGTATGTATGAATGTTTATGCTCATTAACAATCTTTTATTGCTACAAATTTCCTCATCCTATGAGTCCGATTCTCATGCATTATTCCTGATTCAGAGAAAATACTGAACAATATTTGTTATATCGGAAACACTCATGCCATTAGCTACCACAACGCTGACTGGAAAAGGGTCACACAAGAAACAAACGGCCTTCGATCACAAAAGCGACTTTTTGACTCCTCAAAATAACTGCAAAATGCATAAATATATATATACATATATATGTATACATATATGTAGACATACATATACATATATATATAAACATATATATATATATGTACATATACGAATATATACAGCCATTTATAAATATATATATATGCACACACATATATATATATATACACACACGTACACACTCATATATTTACATTTATATTCATGCACACAGACACACACACACACATATATATATATAAACATGTTCACATGTATATATATTATAAATGTATATATAAATATATATATATATATATATAT
>NC_068990.1:57752179-57756180 GCF_001194135.2 Octopus bimaculoides | reverse complement strand
ACACACACACACACACACACACACACACACATATATATATATATTGTTGTATTTGGGATGGTCATTGTCTTCTTTCTGTTGTTGTTTTTTTCTCAAACAAACGCACCCACTATATATTCGTTCTTCACTCGTTTATCACTGTTCGTATTCTAACTCATGTCCAATATCCGGAAATCTTACATCACACGTTTGTAATCTCCTCAGCGACACTTTCAGTCTTCGTGCGTGGACAATAGACATGAGTTAGAATAAGGACAGTAATAAACGAATGAAGAACTAATATATAGTGCGTGTGTCTATTTGGCAAAAGTATGACCATCTCGAAATAAAATATGTATTTCAACATACGACTTCCACATCAGGAATCTTGCAACACAATCTCATAAACGTGTATGTATGTATATATAAACTATAAACGTATATATATATATATATATATATATATATATATATATATATATGCATAGGGTTATATATATATATGCATGTATATAGTTAAACAAGATTCGGGTAAAAACCCTGTAGAATGCTATGCAAAGCTCATCCACGGTCATTTGTTACCTGATGTCATCATATTTGATATACATCAGAAATTCCATGTTTGGGCAGAATTAGTAACTGGGGCAAAATGTGTGATTGCTGATTATTTTATTATTCATCTGTTCGAAACCGTTATATTACAAGTATTGAATTATCAATTTGTACTGTTGCATCATCCTTGTGAAGCCGAAATATTTGAAACATAATCAGATGACAGATAATGTATTTTTGCTAACCTATGACGATACGAAGTGCATTGTGTTTGTGTTATTTGCAATTTTTGATGGTTTGCTACGAAACGATCAGCTTCACGCCTTGCCCTTGCGTAATTCATGATGGATCTCTTGTAGTGTTTGTATACTACTACTCTTGGCTCTTTTTACTGCACAAGTATGGTATCTCCGAATGCGCCAATTGTGTTATTCTCTGCCGTCAGTGCGGTAGATGCGCGCACCTCTGTGTGTGCGCGTGCGTCCGCGCCTGTGCGTGTTATATTCATGTTGCTGTTAAGCTGCGTAAGTTTAGTCGGTGTTATTTATGCTTATCGTTTTGCATTAAGTTTCTAGGTGATTGATGCTGGGTTGGAGTAAGTTGCGCAACTGCGTCTTCAGAAAAGTGGTGTTATACAAACGTAATAGGGCGGCGAGGTGGCAGAAATGTTAGCACGCCGGGCGAAACGCTTAGCAGTATTTCATCTGTCTTTATGTTCTGAGTTCAAATTCCGCCGAGGTCGACTTTGTCTTTCATCCTTTCGAGGTCGATATACTAAGTCCCAGTTCCATACTGGAGTCGATCTAGTCGACTGGACTCGCCCAAAAAATTTCGGGCCTTGTGCCTAGAGCAGACATGATTATACAAATGTAATACTTGCATTGTAAGTCGAGTGGATATCTTGGGAAACTCTTAAAAGGGCTTTTATGAAGGTTAAAAAGACTTGGTAAATGATGTATCCTCGTGGTATTCATTTCTGTAAATTACAAATTCTTTATGCATTGTTTCTTAAGCGGTACTGAGCATTTTGTATATAATCGGACGGAAGTGCATGATTATGTCAGTGAGTTTTGTGTAACTGATGGAATCCATCACGTAATTCTGGTAAGTTTAGTGGCGTAATGTAAGCTTGGCGTAATGTAAACATCTATACTAGAATTTGCAGATGAGAATGTATTTTTTAACAATGTTTAGTTTTGAGGATGTGCATGGGTCACAGTATGCTCTTTAGGTTAGACATTTAACAGACTTCAGAAAAATGATAATGATTTTTTCCCCAATTTCCAAATTCCAGGGCCTTCATTAAGTGTTTAATAAATGACTAAAGAAAATGTTGATTACCACAATAGTTACTTTAGGATCTAAATTTTAGGAGTGTGATTGTGATTATAGTTTTATCTGGCCTTTGAGATCCTGATTACATGGATTACTTTATAAATCTTCTAATATCTGGAGGAAAAAATGAGTTTCCGGGTAGAATATATATGGAAGAGACGTATCTTCTTTGTGTGTGTGTGTGTGTGTGTGTGTGTGTGTGTATTTCTTCATTTAAAGGTTTGCGAAATGTGGGGCTTATTTTCGAAAACTGCTTGAATAAATGAATTTAATTGCAGTTCGTGTATTGTTCGAGTATTATTTGAAGTCATTATTGTGAAATGCGGTGAGACGTGGACGGTGTTGTAGCTGGAAATTCTTACAGAAAAACCTTCATACAATAGGAAAACTATGATGCATGATGCAAGAAAGAATATTATGATATCGTAGTGTTTCTGGAGAGAAGGTGTACAATCATTTGGTTGATCCTTTTTCTTTCCGGACGAATATCCTGCCCAACAGCCGAACTGCTAAAACTTATATTAAAGACAAATTGAAGAATGCACCAGCGAATATCTTCAAACAGTTCCGAAATCAATATTCTATAACGTCAAGAATTTTTTTCTGTCATTATTTTGTGCCAATAAAAAAGAAATAATTATACAATAATTTTTATTCCTTTGTTTTTCTTTCCATTATTTACTATCGTTTAGATGAGTTTGGTTTTGCAATAACTATAGAAAAGTTTGGTCTTCATCTTATGTATACAGGTTATGGAAAATCAAGAGATTATTTGTGCCATTATTAAATTCTTATAAGACCATCTGATAAGTACTTAATATTTAGTATTTTTTTGGAAACATTCTTACAGTGGATGAATAACAAATAAACTAGAAAGAATAATAAAAATTTATTTGATATTAAAAAATGTCATGAGGGGTTAATGTCGCAGAAAAAGACAAACGTGGGATACATGATATGAAATATTTAAAATAAATATATAAAATAAAACAATAATGATATAGCGACATTCGAAAAATAAAACAAAGGCTATAAGAAAACAGATGTTCAAGAAACAAAAATGGAAACTTTTCCAAGATAAATGGATAAAAGTAGCGTTTAGATATGGTATCGAAAACAAAAATAAAAGAAAAAAATGTTATTGACATGTATTGCCAATGTCGGTTAGCTATAAAGCAATGGATGTAATAAGCTAAATCTTTTGATGTCTGCCATTTATATTGCACTGCGAATACAACAGTTAAATAAAGCTATGCAAGCCGAGAAAAGAATTTTAGAAATTGTTATTAGCTTCGCGCTTGAAGAAACAAAAGAAGAAATAGCACCCTGGTTTGCTTACTTGCCACAACTAACAGCTTCCATTTACATCTATTATTTCACTTATCTCCTACCAATTCTACATAAAATGCATCTGAAAGAAGCGTAACTTATATTTTAGCAAATATAATGTCATAGGGCTTTTTTTTTATATTCTTTGTTTTCATTTTTGTATTCATGGAATATATTCTTATTGCTTCATATTTTTGTTTAATTTTGTTTATTTTTCAGTTTTAATAACATCTAAAAATCTAGTGACTCACCTTCGGCACCGTAGGAACATATGAGAAAATCAATAGCATTCAATATCTGAAAAGAAATTAAACAAAAATCTTAGTAGAAAATTCATAATATAATTTCAGATAAAGAGAAACGGAGTGAGAAAGACAACAGCAGTAAACGAAATAAAACTATAGAAAAAGTAAGATATATAGAGGTAGGTAAAATCGAAGTAGAAATATCAAGAGAGGATTGCGGATATGTGTAACAAAAGAACTCAAAGAAAAGAAAACCTAGGAAGTCGTGGTGGATTGAAGATGCAAGAATCAAACAATAATGACACAATTTGGAAAGGAAAAATGATTTAAAAATCCCTAACCTAGTTGAAAGAAAAGTACAAAGAAAAAAAGAATACATACTATATGGAAAGCGAGCAAACCTTCAAGGATGAAACAATTTACGAAGCAATGAACCAAATGTGAAATATCACATGACCCTACTGAATCAGGATACATACATACATACATACATACATACATACACATAGATACACACACACACGCACACACACATATATATTTATAACACACACACACACA
>NC_068990.1:57746824-57751557 GCF_001194135.2 Octopus bimaculoides | reverse complement strand
AGAGAGAGAGAGAGAGAGAGAGAGAGAGAGAGAGAGAATTCGGAAATTCTTGGATTGGTTTTTGTATATATTTTTTTTACGTAAGATTTAAGCAAAACATTGTAATAAATACCAGTCAAATCTGCTTCAATAGTAGTGTCAAGCTGTCCATGGAAATATGCTCATCACCCTAATATGTTTATTCATGCTGATTTCTTTATGTTTTCAATAGAAATTATATTAAAGTGGTGTTGACTCAACGGGACACTCTTGACATTTTATGTAAATAACGCTTTCGTAATCAATAAGAGTTTGTCGATGAAAAAAGAAAAATATTTCGTGACAAATTTTTTCTATAACATGTGAGTGAAATCTGGCTGAGCGGAAAGGATGCTGGGTCAAGATTTCGTATTCCATTACAGGCACTTGGCTAATTTTATATGAAGACTCTTAACACTAATAGTCTTGTCCACCTGGCTATACATATATAATGAGTAGAGACTGCCCATTACTGTAAGAAGCAAGACTACTGATAATTATTGAGACTGAATTTGATATGCAATATGAATAAATTACTTCAGGAACACACACACAGACACACACACACAGACACACACACACACACATATATATAATTCCAATAAAAGAATGTTGTTGACAGTGACTTCAAAACATCGGCCAGTCTTCGAAGTCATTGTCAACAACATTCTCGTATAAAAATAATAAATTTATACTCTACAAAAGTATAGAGTAACCCCAAAAAATAAGTAACAGTAGACCACTGGGGTCGGTGTAATCGACTATCCCCGAAATTGATGGCCTTGTACCTTGAAATTAATGTTAAGCATGTTATAATTCCATCTTTGCAACTAGGATTTATAAATATATTGGTTTCAAATTTTGGCAGAAGGCCAGTAATTTCGCGGTGGGAGGAGGAACAGTCCATTACATTGACCCCTGTACTCAACTGCTTATTCTATCACACATGAAGGGATAAAAGCAAAGTCGACCTCCGTGGAATTCGAAATCAGAACATATAGACGGATGAAATTTTGCTAAACATTTTAGCCAGCGTGCTAGCGATGCTGCCAGCATTTTTGTTTTTATGAGATTTGTAGTTTCTTTTATTATTTTCCTGGTATAGCTTTATATTATTTTTTGTATATATTGGTGATTTAGTGTAAATGTTTAGAAATATATTGTTTAATGTTTTCTCTTGTTATATAAGAGGGCAGTTTTTGATTTAAGGGAAATTTGGCTTCTATTTCTTGTAGGAGGGAAACAAGGTAGCGATTTTTGCCTTATTACATTTCGTTAAAAAGAAAACAGAACATAATCCAACGGTGGGGGATCTACATAGTCTGCATATTTATTTTTGCTGCTGATGTTCAGCAGGTGCTGCCTGAGTGATACCATACGGCATTCGAAGGCCGTCTGCTCTGACCTCAGGCCTCTACCACCTTCATTTCTTTGTAGGTAGGGCCTGTTAACATCACTGTTGTATGTATGTATGTATGAAACAAAAAGTGAATGAAGAGGTGACGAGAAAGAAGCAGAAATAGAAAGTAAAGAGGGGATATGAGAGAGAATGTCACCAAGAGCAACCGATGCACATTTGTTTACACGTAGAGAGTATATAGAAAAGTACATTTATGTATAAAAAAAATATTTGTGTACACACATACATACATGCATAAATGCGCAACCACACACGCGCGCACACATACAGAGAAAGAGAGAGAGAGAGAGAGAGAGAGAGAGAGAGAGAGGGGGGGAGATGGAGGGAGGAATGTATAGAGTGAGATGGCGAGTTAAAGAAGCTATATTATTGCTAACTAGTAAATGTTCATTCATGTACACAAACATCAATTCACACTCGTATATGCGATTGTATACACACACATATATATGCGTGCGTATATGCATATGTATGCATATACATATATAATATATATAATTTATATATGCATATATATATATACATATATATATGTGTATGTATATATATATATATATCTATGCGTGTGTATGTGTGTGTAAACACATCCAAATATACATTCATCTATACACACCTATATGTGAGAGGGTGTAGTATGTATGTAAGTATTATATACATGTACGTACAAGTGTTGCTTTAAGTTAGAGAGATGCTCATGAAATTGTTTATTACTAAGTGCATCGAAGCATTAATGTAGATTTGATAACGGAAATGTTTTTAGTGGTAACATAATTTGACTACAACTTTCTAGCGTGAATGTTTTAAAAGAGTCATTGATATAATAAATCAAATAGTAAAGAAATAGTGGGTAGCAGGTGCTTGAAGTCAATAATGTTAAGCTGTTAACTGCCTTGTAACTTATCAAAAGTGTATACCAGCTAGAAGTCCACTGTAAAAAGTCCAAAGTAAAAACAATTTTCTTTCCCGTTCAGCTCATTGAAATTGTTTTCTCCGGACGTATTTGCATTATCGTGTTTCTTGAATAAAATAGCTTAATTTAGACGGTGAATAAGTTTGAATATTCGTATTGCAACAGGAAATTAAAAGGAAAAATGGAAAGACATTGCAACTCCTAAAAGTAACAAATTGAAAACATAACACCTTCTGGAGATTAAAATTCAAGACAGCATTAAAATATTATATCTATATTTCAACTCTTCAACATTATGATTTAGCCATGCTAAACGTGCTACGATATGCGAATTAGTAGCTCTAATCTTAGTGTGTCCCTAGCTTATTATACTACTTCCCATGGATGTCCTACAGAATTTTTGAATGCCAATCACAATAATTTGTATAGAGAATAGCATAGAGAATGTATTCTCTTACGCCTGAAGACTACAGCCGACCCACGAACTAACAGCACACATATTTTGTGTATGTGTATTTGATTTTGTTCATATACCTCGAGGTGCTTCTACTTCATATTTGAATTCTCCCGTGACATGAAACGTTGGGACATGCCAGCAGATGTTTAAATCATTTAGTATATAATCATAGTCGGCGATATGGCTTGTAGCGGGCCTTGTTCGGTATGCAGTGTTGATAAGTCCCAACAATGACGAAATGTCGATGTCTTTCGCTCCGAGAAGGAACCTATGTTTCTTGCCTAGCTCGATTATGGCTTATTTCAGATGCATTTTTACACCAGGAGCACAGAGAATATATTTTCTTACACCTAAAAACTGCAGCCGACCCACGAACTAACAGCACACATACCTCGTGTATGTGTTCGATTTTGTTTTCATACATCGAGTTGCTTCTAATTCATATTACAAAAATTAGTGTGAACGTAATGCTGTCCTACCCCACAGTCTATTTTAATTCATACTATGATGTCATTTGTTATTATTTAGATCTGTAACAATTTGTGTTCATTTTTATGTCATGTACTTGTTTCAGTCATTAGACTGCAGCCCTGACAGGGCACCGCCTTGAAATATTCAGTCGAATAAATAATCACCGGTACTTACTTTTTAAACCTTGTACTTCTCCTGTCTTTTGCCCACCCGCTAAGTTATGGGGACGTAAATAGACCAACAGAAGTTAAGCGATTACAGGAGATAGATACAGAGACAAACACGGACCCACATACACAAGCATCAACAAAATCCATGCGCAAGGTTTTGGTCTGCCTGGGATAATATTAGAAGACACTCCCCTAAGATACTACGCAGTGAGACTGAACACAGAACCGGGTGGTTGTCAAGCAAACTGCGTAACACAGAAATACACCTATAATCTTGGTGCGTGTGTTTGTGAATCACTTTATCTATAAACATGTAATCCGCAAAAAAAGGTAGAGGCTTGGTTAAGTGGTTGAGTTATTTGCTTTACCAGTACATGATCAAATGTTCAATAATTATTGCATGAAACTTTCGACAAGTATCTTCTCCCATAGAGAAACTCACCTTGCGAATGAAATTTGGCAGACTGAAATTGTGTAGAATCCTGTCGGAAAAACCGTCCATGATACTATTTGGTAATCTGGAATACAGTTTGATGCCGCCAATTAGACTTTGAATGCTTTAAGCGGAAGCTACTGACTTGCGGTAGGCCAAGTTTCGTATCTGAAGAAAACATTTACTATTTCTTCGATCCGTCTTTGGCATCATATAAAGGATCACAGTCGCTACTCTTTCTCATCTGCACAATTCATTAGCAGAATAATGATAGAAAATAACTTTAACTATCACATCAACAATATATAATGCGGTCAATTACAAATTAAACACGCCGCTGTTTCAGTTTATATTTACATTTTAATTTATCTAAAAGACAAAAATATAATTTCACTTTCCCGAATAATGACACCAGTTGTATTGGCTGCATTCATCTTTCATGGTTTTGATTTTTCATTGCGTCATAATCTGAAAAGCTGAATTTTCAGTTGAACAAGTGTTACCCGCTCTCTCATTCTCCTCTCTCTCTCTCTCTCTCTCTCTCTCTCTCTCTTCTTACTCTCTCACTCCCCTGCTCCTCTTCTCTCTCTCATACGCACATACACACACGTGCAAGTCAATCTTTCTTCGTATATTTATTGTTTCATGTGGAGGGTAATGGCTTAACAATTACCAATCCTGCCACATAAGAACAATGGCACTGGTTTCCATTTTGGATGAGAATACACGATATTACAGAGACAGTACGGGATTTCGGGCGAAATAAATATGCAAGTCATGTGACATGCAAAGATACACTCACACACACACACACACACACACACACACACACACACACACACACACACACACAC
>NC_068990.1:57744986-57746399 GCF_001194135.2 Octopus bimaculoides | reverse complement strand
ATATATATATATATATATATATATATATATATATATATATACATGCATACATACATACATACATACATACATACATACATACATACATACATATATGTGTATATGTATCGACATAGATATACATACGTAAGCATTCATGTATCAATACGTGTTTATATATATAAAGTTATATATGTGTGTGTATGTGTAGAAAGAAGAGTGCGCATAATTTTTCTTTCATTTAACTGATATCGAATGTTCGAATTTCACATGTTGGTAGAGCATCTCGTATACTAACTCTTCATCATGTTCTTTATCGTAAGCAAAAAATGGGTGTGAAGCAGAAACACCGTACTGTCATTGAGTTCTGGATGAAGTTGAAGTGTAGGCTGTCGGACATTCACAGAAAGCTGCACATTGTTCACGGGGATAACACAAGTGATAACATTAATGTGCACAGATTGACAAAAAAATTTAAAGAAGGGAAACCAGCATCGAAAACAAACCATGAACAGGAAGGCTCTATACTGTGGCAACAAAAACGTATCATCTGCAAATGTGCGAACATATCCTCGCGAAAAGAGGAATCATAATAAGTGGTCTTGTTGCTCAACTGAACTGGCGTCACAATGGTTCATATTGAATGGTGGAAGACGTGGACAACGGAAAGTATCTGCAAAGTGGGAATCTCGGCAGCTGACACGTCATTTAAAGAAGAGAAGTGTGTAGCTTGCACTCGTCTGCTGGAAGCTGATTAAGGCAGGTTTTTCTTTCCGATCTGGCCACAGCGTATGAAACCTAGGTGTATCCTTGTGATCCAGAATCAAAGGCTTAATACTTTGTATCACACCTCTTCTCCAAGTTCAAGAGCCTGTGTTGCATGCTAAAACTCATAATGACTGGGAAAAGGATGTCATTTTCCCTGTTTTTGTGGTCGTGGTTGTACAGTAAACAGTGAGTAGTACATAGAAACACTGACAACGTTTAAAGAGGCCAGTAGAAGGAAAGAGACTCAACAAGCATTTGAATACGATCCACATTCACTATAACAATGAGCCACTAAATACATCTTTGACAGATCAATGATGTCCTATCGGCTGTACGTCTCGGATCTGGCTTCCTCCGACTTCCATCCGTTTGGTCCAATGAAAGATAATATTCGCGGCCAACGATTTGATGACATAGACAGAATGTAGGTGGTTGCAAAAAAGTGGGTAGAAAGAATACAGACCTGAATTACTTTAAAGAGGTTCAAAACTTGGTGGTCAACAATGGCACAAATACATCGCTTGTAATGGAGTTTATGTTGAGCAGTACTTTATATACAGGAAGCGTTACTTTACAATCTTGTGCAATTAAACGAAGTGTGTCATTTAACCAAATTATGACCACTTTTGCATTACTTTCTATAGAAATCTTGTATATGTTATATAT
>NC_068990.1:57742284-57744932 GCF_001194135.2 Octopus bimaculoides | reverse complement strand
ATATATATATATATATATATATATATATATATACATATATATACTATACATATATGTATGTGTATATATAAATGTGTGTGTGGAGAGAGAGAGGAGACACATATGAATGTAATACACCAGACGGCAAACATGTGGAAGCCCATTGTATACATATATTTGTATCTGATCTGGGCCTCCATAAGATATGATGGATCTGCACCTAGAAATTTCCTTAATAAAATGTAGGCGTGGAAATATTTTTATTTTTTATTTCGTTTATTTATTTATTTATTGTTATGGAAGACCAGCAGTTGCTCATGCGTGCAGTTTTCCTCTCACAAAACCATGGATATTATCCAAAGGGAAAGGCTATACAACTTTTCCTTCATTTTATCATCTAGCCTGTCCTTTGTGTTCTCTTTCACAACTTGTGCTATTTCTCTCTTAGTATGCCTTTTACGTTCCCTATTTTCTCTCTCGCTCTCTTTTCCTCATCTCCTTTCAATATCTGTTAATGTTCAAAAGAATATGTAAAATACAATAAAGACATGAAAATGAAATAATGTAAATGAAGATCACGCGACCAACAGACACACACACACACACACAAAAAAATGCTCTGGTTATACGATTACAAAAACAAAATGACACCGGATATGTTTATTGTTAAATTACAATTGGATTAGAGCAAAGCAATATAAAGAGATGGCGTGAGTAAAAACGTTGAAGATGTATCATCAACAAAGCTAACAGAAGAAGCAATAACCAAAAGTCACTGCAGTTAATGATGCCATTGTCCTCTATCGGAAAGCGTACAAGTAATATTTCCTCTTCTGTATATCGCCACAAATATCTGTCTTAAACCATAACTTTATCCTTTCCTCCTGCTTCCATTTTCTCCTCATCTTTCAATTTCCCATTTCAATCTAAGTCCCCTTCACCAAATGTCTCTAAAATGTCTTTCTATCTTTTTACCTTTTTTTTTTTCTTTTTTAGTTTTTTCCTCTCGAGGAAGTATGAATTTAAATGATTTGTATTGTGTAGGTTGTTGGTATTATATGAAAGGGGAAAGAAATCAGATCTGATATAACGTCAATAGATGAAATATATCTGGTAATATCGGAAAATGAAGCTGAATGACAAAAACGTGAGTGAACAAAGAATCGCTTATCGTTTGGACTTGTTTGTGACTCTAACACTATGTTTCTAGTATGATTTCTTGTCGGTGTTGTGTATCCTTTAAGGATGATACGAAAATACAGAAGGTGTTTCAAGGATTCTAAAAACTACTGTATTCACATAGACGCATTAAAACTATTTGTTTCGTTTTACACTAATTACTTTTAGCAATTAGTTCAACGCTGCCCCTCCCCAGTCTATATTTGTTACTGCCTTCGTCCCTCTCCCTCATATTCCTCTCGCTTTGTATAGTTGTATCATTCACTCCACTCACCTTTTGTGTGTAACGGAATTTTGTGAAATGTGTGTGTGTGTGTGTGTGTGTGTGTGTGTGTGTGTGTGTGTGTGTGTGTGTGTGTGTGTGTGTGTGTGTGTGTGTGCGTGTGTAACGAGGTTACTCAGAATAAGATAATCCAAGCATTTACTGCGGTAAGCACTCACAGGATGCACTCCCTAGGTAACTAGGCGATTGTATATATATATATATATATGACGTTGCAAGCATAATTAGATCATTATAGGCCTACATGTCTATAGATAGATTGTAGGAAGAGTCACCGTGGAATTGTTGAAACATTGTCCATTATGAAGCAAAAACAATATCATAATCTCTCAACTTCTATTTTTTATTATATGCATACATATACATACATATTTACAAACATTCTATACATAGTTACTTATATACTTTTAAATATATATATATATATATATATATATATATATATACATACATATGTGTGTAAAAGAGCGTCATATTCATAGACCTTCGGAAATTTGCAAACTTTTTAAATGGCAAATCAGAGAACTTCAGCAAATGTTGACACTTCGACAACTATTTGCTGACATACTAGAAAAACTAAATGAACTGATTAATAGTTAATACACCGCCAATTACTATAATTAATTCAAAAATATGCATTGTCAAACCATAGCTTAATTTTCCACGTATACTCTCCGTCCTTTACGATATGGAAATAAGTCGCAGTTTATTTTCAATTCTTCCCAAAACAATCACAATGACGTTCATTTTAAGGCAACTCTTAGGAAGTAATGCGTTATGCATTTTGTCAAAACTTTATCACATATAACAAGACAAGAAACATTGTCGATGAAGAAAAGTAACTTGCGATTATATACTTCAGACCATGAGGTAGCCTTAGCAAAACGATTACACATACTCTCTCTCACTCTCTCTCTCACACACACACACACATGCACGCACACACACACATGCACGCACACGCACACATGCACGCACACACACACATGCACGCACACACACACCTTTTATATGTATGCACGTATGTATGTATGCATATGTGAATGTATGTATCTACCTAAATATATGTATACACTGTATATATATATATATTTATATATGTATATATATATGTACATATAATATATATATGTGTATATATACATATATATATGTATATATATACATATATATATATGTATATATATATATATATATATATATATAT
>NC_068990.1:57739249-57740424 GCF_001194135.2 Octopus bimaculoides | reverse complement strand
ATATATGTATGTGTGCGTGTGTGCACTCCTATATACGTAGGAATGAATGTGTATATGCTTATGTATGCGTTATTTCTAACTATGAGAGAGAGAGAAGAGAATTGAATAGAACATAGCAGTAAATATTTCTTGAACATCTTTCTTGCTCTCAAAGTAATCCGATTACATGCAAATGAAATGCAAAAGAAGTGGTCTTTAATACGTACCGTTTTGCGGGGATATTCAATGACCAACAATTTTCTTTATATTTTATCCCCAATTGTGTATAAAAGTAATAAATTATTTATGAATATATAGGTAAATATTGGTAGCAAAACACTACGAATATTTTTACGTTTACTTTATCGACATCTTTCATTTATTTATTCTATTTTTTCTTTACTTCTGCTCATTGATTGCTCCAATTTCAACGGTGGACAATGAAAATAATTATACTGTTGAATTACTTAAGTTTATACGTCACACGCATAGTCAGACACACATACGCCATACGGATTCACACACACACGCGTGCACGCTTGGAACGAACACACGTATATTTATATTTATATACAAATGTTTTTCTATGCGCGAGCGCATGAAAATGTCCCATAAATAAAGCAGTATTTATAGATGTGCTTTGTAATCGAAAATCTGACATCTATTGAATACATTTGAGAGTTTTTGTATCTAATGTCCAAATAGTTCGTGGCCTTCTTTATAATGCAACTCATGACTTTCAGCGGTTTGACAGTATCTCAATGCAACGTCCACACACGTATTATCATACGCACATTATTGAGTGTTAACTTCTCGAATTTTTGTTTGACGTTTTCCTCAGAAAAAAAAAATAGGGAAATTTCTTTAAAAGAAGCTGGCGTGGTTCATGGATTTGATTCAGGTATATGAGGGGCACTTTAGCTGAAAAGAAGTGACAGCCTGCCAACTCATTAACATCTTTATATACATCTTTATCAATCTATTTAACTATCTTATCAGCTATCTACCTAAAACACACACACATACATACACACACACGTACATACACACACACATACATACACATACACATACATACACACATACATACACACACATACATACACACACATACATACACACATACATACACACACATACATACACACACACATACATACACACACACATACAAATTATTTAAGATTCATTAGAGT
>NC_068990.1:57728891-57739121 GCF_001194135.2 Octopus bimaculoides | reverse complement strand
ACACACACACATACATACACACACACGTACATACACACACACATACATACACATACACATACATACACACATACATACACACACATACATACACACACATACATACACACATACATACACACACATACATACACACACACATACATACACACACACATACAAATTATTTAAGATTCATTAGAGTCTAGGGGCATCAACACGTAGGACACCAGGACTAGCTAGGTATCATAGCATTAACTTCACAGTAACGTAAAAGAACTAGGTATAAAAGAAAACAAGCAATGGTTAAAATTTATACAGTTGTTTCGGTAGCACTTTATTGCTGCATTTATACATTACATCATAGCATAAATCCACTATTCGCAGGTACGAAGTGTGATAGGGGTATAATGATACAAATTCGGGAGCACCAACCGATTACATTGCTTTTGATACTCAACTGGTTCTCTATTTTATTGATCCTGGAACGATAAATTAAAATATTTACATCGGCCAGATTTCAAACGATAAAACGCGAAAGACCGCATGTAAACTACTACACTATACTGGTTCTGCCAGTCAACACCACTTACCTCTAAATATGGCACAAACTGACGTACTTCATTGCTGTAATTATCAGTAAATCTGCATACTTATATTATAAATCTGCTTGTCACTCCGTTTGTAAGTTAGCACGTGCTCTACGTTCTGTCTGTTTGCGATTGCTCTTGTTTGGTTCAAGTTACCACATGAGTTAGTGGTAAAGCCATGTAAATCCAGAACATATATAGAGAGCTTTTTAATGACTATAAAATGAACTTAAGGGTAAATATTAGTTTCTAAGTTATTACATTTGTGAATTATTAGTTTGCTGATGTTTTTTTCACTAACTTTTATATTGGTAGGTTTGCTTGGGTGACTATAGTGGATTTTTATGACATATCACAATTTCTGGTTTTAGCATATCTGCACCATGTAGTTCATGTTTACTTTACAGTTATATAAAGAGCGTATTTAAGTGAATGTATACATTTGTTTATATAAGGAAATCTCTCTCTCTCTCTCTTGTGCACGCGCACACACACACGCGCACGCACACACACACACACACACACACACACACACACACACACACACACACACACACACACACACACACACACACACACACACACACACACAAAAGCACATTTAAATTATATAATTGCATTCATAACAAGTAGATTGTTGATTTTGATTTGATCCACTCCGATCATAAACAGCCATTAATGACAAGAATGATGTTTGAGTAGAAATTATCTTAAAGTAACATACGCACCAGGAAGTATTGCTCTGCGTCGAAAAATGCTTTCAGTGCGACCTACTGAATAATTTCCGTAGTAGCGGAAATTATTTTTTAAATATGCAATATAAGAATGTCATAAAGATTGCCCACTCCGTGGAATATACGCGGTTCCAGCTAGTTAGCAAGTATTTCGTCAGGTTCTCGTTTTGAAATTCATCACATCGTGTCTGTCTAGCTGGCAAAAGGATTTACTCAAGCTGACTCTATCTTGGCACAAATTCTTCTGCAATTATATGAATAAGTCGATTATCGGATGCACCTCGGTATCGCTGGTTCTTACTTCCTCTAAAGGGGACAAGTTTCATCTGGTTGTATCGATATTGCATCAGACATTAACAATAAGAATTAGGAGTTTGTATCATATTTCCTCTAGAGTACTTAGTGAGAGGCAAAACACTTAAAATGGACTACCTATGGCTGTAAATTAGTACAATGTGTAGGCCAGCTCATCATTGTACGTAATAAATGTGCAAATAGAAATGGAACGTAAATTGAAATCCATTAAGATTTAAATGCAAGCTATGAGAAGCACAATATTTGTGACAGAATATTAACTTGGGAAGGTCTTTAATTTTTGTACTAATATAAATGTCATAGATTTATAGACAGTAATATGTCGTTTCTTACTCATAATAAGTAGAAGTTTGGAAGGAAATATATATTATTTCTTGCATCGCATGGTTAGACGGATTTCTTTTTAATGAGTGCATCTACGGAATCAAGAACAATGGAACAGATGTATTTGAGCTCTAAGGAAGGCTATTAGTTAGACAGCCAATTCTTCTTTAACTTGACAGAAAGTAGTAATGATAGTTGGGACTATATTGAAGGAACTGGCAAGTGAACGGTTGACACTTTCAGATATCGAATCATTGTAATATTTAATACATTTAGCATGAAGATGATAGCTGAAACGAATCTGCCGAAAGAAAACTGTTTCTTTGTCATGTTCAACTTGACCTCGATAATACAAGTGTCCTTTAGGAAGCCTGATAGTGCTCCGTTCTACGCAAGCCAATAGCCAACTATAAGTTGAGCACTATCACACATGTAACATGTATCATAAAGCGAACCAGCCAGGTATCTATCTATCTATCTATCTATCTATCTATCTATCTATCTATCTATTTCTCTATCTATCTATCTATCTATCTATCTATCTATCTATCTATCTATATGTCTGTCTGTCTGTCTGTCTGTCTGTCTGTCTACCTATCTATCTCTAATACCTATCCACTCCAGCCTTGAAACATTAATGGTAAACTAGCTAATCTTTACTAACTCAGAAAACAAACGTCACACGCTCACTAAAACAAACACATCGTTACGCACTGATTCAGTACACACACACACACACACTCACTTACATATAAATTGAAACAACATATACAAACGGTATTAACATTCATAAACAGATCAAGCAAATAATTCAACAGTAAAAAAAAACGTTGCCACCTTAATAGAAATGTTGATAGAATATTAAAGTAGCAAAGATGTAGGATACAGATTCAGATTCAGTGTTAGTAAAAGAGAATAGGATGGGAAGCAGACTTAATAATTTTCACTATTTTGTTCGGTTCATTACTGAACAAATTATGTAGAAGTCAAATTTACTATATCAATTGCATAGTCCTTAAAATAAGTATCCGGTAGGAAGGAAAGAACATGATTCGAATCAGCCAGTTATAAATTGTCAACAAAATTTGGCATTGTCTCAGGTTTAAAAATAAAACAAACAAACAAAATGCTTAGCGGTATTTCGTCTGCCGCTACGTTCTGAGTTATAATTCTGCCGAAGTTGACTTTCCTTTCATCCTTTCGGGATCGATAAATTAAGTATCGGTCAAGTACTGGGGGCGCTGTGATCAACTTACCCCATCTCCCCAAACTTCAGACCTTGTGCCTACAGTAGAAAAGATTATTATTATCATTATTATTATTATCATTATTATTATTATTATTATTATTATTATTATTATTATTATTATTAAATAACTATTCAATATTTGGTAGATTGAGGCAAATTTCTACAGCATCACCTGCTACACCTCCGTGTTGTTGGGGTGTGTGCAGCATTGTGTCTTCTTTTCTGCTGCTGGAAGTGTGAAAACTCATCCCGGTACTGTATTGTGCTAGTTTTTGTTCTTTCTCTTGAGATGTGGTGCAGTCTTTTGTCATTTTATTGCTTGTATGTATGTTGAGTGTGTAATGCTTTGGTTTTCTGGATGGCTGGTGGAAGTTTATTTCACTGGGTAAATGCTGAACAGAATGTCTGGTATTTGTGGATTGTTTGGTTTTGGTTGTATTATTCAGTCATAGTGTCTTGCGTAGAGTGTGGGCTGTTCCTAGCAGAGCTATTTTTTGGACAATGTGCAATGTTGAGGATCCAGGTATTGATTCTATATTTTTGTTCATATGTTTTTTATCAAGCCCAATGCTCCAATTATTATTGGTATTGTTTTTATCTTTATGCCCTACATTTTGAATACTGCAATTTCGAGGTCTTTGTACTTTGAAAATTTCTCCACTTCTCTTTTGACAAAATTTTGATCAGAAGATGCTGCAATGTCTAAGTAAGCAGGTGTTTCTCCTCCCACCAATCCTTGACTATACTGTCTGGGCGATTAGCTTTTATTGCTTTGTCGGTTTGCACTGGCATATCCCGGATGATTTTGGCCTGGTTGTTGTCATGTACCTTGCTTGGCACATCCTTACACCACCTGTTGTCAGTTTTGATGTTGTCATGTTGGTATATTGTCCATTGGATATAACTGCTTACTTTGTCGTGTCTGTATACATATTCAAAATTTTCAAGGCCTGGGCAGCACGAGATGATGTGTTCAACTGTCTCATTGTACTGGTTTCACATTCTGCATTTAGTGTTGAAGCACGTTTCCTCTCTGTTAAGGGTATTGGCCATGAAGTGATTTTTCTCTCCATTTTTTCTTCAGTATCTTTTGTAATTCAGTTTTCATGTTGTTTTTTGTCTCTTTGACCATTTCTGCTATATTGTCATCCGAGGTCAGTGTAGTTTGTTTTTGTTTTGTATTTTGTCGCCTCGTGTTGCTTTACTACATGCAGTAGTCTTCACTCTTTGTTTCTAAGTACTTTGCCAGTCCTATTATTATTGTTGTTGTTAACAACGTTGTCAGCTTTACATATTTATGCATGCACAATAAGATTAGAGGAAACTGAAAGACTTTTAAACGTTTCGCGGGTGTCACGTGAGAAATATCATCTGAAAATCAATCACGAAATTGAATTAAAAACTGACGGACACAGAAAACATATTATAGGCTGATGACTCGGCCTCTATCGTTGCTTTACTTGTGTCGACAATCGTACTTATGATGATATAGTTTCTATACTTTCAGCAACAGCAGAAACAATGTTCTTTAATTGATTTACCGAATTATATAACAATAAAAGTGAATGTATGTGTGCATGTCCTTTATACGCACGCACTGGAATACAAGTAACTATAATGGATGACTTGTTCAATGGAGTTTATAAAACAATTTAGTTAATATGAACATGTTTAAAATGTTAAGACTATTATCTCTATTATTCTAATAATTTCTCTGACAATGATCATTTCCCCATGATGACATATTCTGATTGGATTATCTCCAAATAAAATTAAGAAACACACTAAGGAAGACAGTTTTAAAAATTTCCCTTAATCTAGGTGTAAAGATAAAGACATCTCCCACTTATTCCATTGCAACCCTAAATTCTATTCTGCAACTATTTATCATTTTGTAAGGCAGATTGAAGTCAATTAAAGTAGCTCGTTATTGGCAGCTGGTATCCATGAGTTTGTGTCGATAATACTTTTGTTTCAACGGTTTACTAGCTGTTAAACGCTTAAATATGCCTTAAGCATTATAAATTTTATAGTTCGTGTAAAGAACAGTTGTTATAATTCCTTTACGTTAGGTGTACGAAAGACTGCTAAGTCTTTATATTGAACTAATTTTAAAAAATTATCGGAAGAATTGTGATATATTTAACGTCCTTGTGGTTTAAGTTTTCCAATAGTCTTCAAGTAATGCCCTCTCCCTGGAAACTTTCAAGTACACATTTTGCTATATAGAGAACTAGTAAATTCATATGACACTCACTTTATTTACGTTCTACTTTAAAAATCTTTTTGAAAAATATATTTCTTAAATTGTATTGTAATCCTGTGGTTTAATGGTAAGGGGTGTTGGATTCATAATCATAAGATTGTGGACTTCGATTCCTAGACTGGGCAACGCATTGTGTTCTTCACCAGAATATTCCTTTTCACGTTGCTCCAGTTTATTCAGCCGGCAGAATAAATAATTTTGCGACGGACCGGCATACCCACCCAGCAAAAATGAAAATATATAAACCGGGAAACCAACCATAAAAGTATTTTCGTTTTCGAAGAGGTTTACGCATTTAAAATGTATAAGTAACGAAGTGAATTAAACAACTAATGTATGTGAATTGATATGCTTTTGAGACTGTGACTTGGGATAAAATGTAAAGCTATACGGAAAACATTCTACATCACATCAGTTTAACACCAAAAAGCTTCACTAAGCATTAAACCCTCTGAATTTTAAAATGCTATTTGAGAGGGTTTGATATCACTTTTTATAGTTATATGTGGTTGGCTGTTTAGGAACTGAGACAAAAGTTCTGAAATGGATATCAAACAACAAAAATAAAACCCTTGTGTGTGAGGGGGAGGGACAGAGAGAGAGAGAGAGAGAGAGAGAGAGAGAGAGAGAGAGAGAGAGAGAGAGAGAGAGAGAGAGAATGCCTTTAGTTCGAATTAGGTATAACCACTTTTTATTCGGATACAGGTAAAATAAATCCAAGTTTATCAAATGTGGAGAAATAACTCGGACAAGGATGCCGGAATGAGTCTATTACTTCACAGATGTATGCTAAGTCTCATAGGTCTTCTGTTGAATTTTGCAAGAATCAACCCTTTTTAATAAACTAGCAGTATATTAACATCCTATCCAAATAAAAATGAATCGTTCATGATAATCATAACAGAAACACTAACAGCTGATTTAGATATATATTCTAACTTCGTCGATCGGGAAAGAGAATTAAAAATGCTACTATAACGCTACTGAAATCAACATCAATTTCCGCTAAATTACAAATAGAAATTCCCCAACACTCATTCTTATAGTATAGAGCAGCCAATTCGTTGTTATGCCATTGAACCATTCTCTGTATATCAGGAATTATCTGTATATCAAGAATTATAATGAATAAAACAAATCTTTAAATAAAATCATATCTAAATTCCTGTAATGTGTACAGCCAGTTTAATGAAATATATGTCATGCCATAAGATGATGTTAAGATTCAATTAGCGAAGAATTCTTTAGGTATAAACATTCCATTTCAGTCTAATGCTTTTACTCCAGGAAATAACATAATCTGTACATTATGTTTTGGGACGTATCTTCAAGGAAACAGCTCATACACTTCTTCACCTTATGTCGTAATATCTGGTGATTCGAATTATTCTATAGTATAAAGTTTTCTTATACATACATACATACATGCGCACGCACAAATATGTATTTATACATATACACATATATGATCATGTGCGTAGGTATTTGTGTGTGTGCATAAATTAATATATATATATATATATATATATAAGGAGAGAGAGAGTGAGTGAGAGGGAAATCTGTGTGTATGTACGTACGTATGTATCTATATATGTAATTTTGTTTACATACATAAGTACGTCTGCATACAGTTCTCTGAATACCTATACGTGTGTTTGTGTGTATTGTGTGTGTATATATGTGTGTGTGCGCGTGTGTGCGTATGTATTATATATACACATTACGTGTGATTCGAAGTGAATAGTGCGGTTTGTCATTCTTACAGGAAATATTTTTGAGTTTAGCAGTATATGCCGATAACGGCGTATTCATTGAGATACTTAAACAGCTTTATTGTTAATCCTAAAGTCGCAATCCATATTATTCACTTTAATCTTTTCAATTGAACGTTGAAATAATTCCTTAAATACCAAAGCAGTTCTGATATTGAATGTTTATCTTATGGTATCGAAGGTGAATATGGTACCTATCTGACGGAAATAACTTTACATTTCAGAAATGCTCCTATATCATGCTAGAAAACTTTTCTGTGCTAACTGAAGAACTCAAGGTTCGAATCAAGTCGTTGTATTGTCGCTGAATTTCACCGGTGCTTAAACCAATTTGCTATTAAATTGCAGAATCCACTACATCGAGAATGCTTGGTATATGCTGTATAAATAAATGTTACTGTACAATCGCTATATTTAATTCAACTCTACATCACTATATTTAATTCAACGCAGTTTAGTGCTCCTCTAATTGAACCTTTCTACTATAGGCACAAGGTCTGAAATTTTAGTGGGGAGAGCATAAATCGATTACATCGACCCCCACCCTCACCCCCGTGCTCGACTAGTACTTATTCCATCGACCCGGAAAGTATGAGAAACAAAAGCGACCTCGGTGGCATTTGAATCCACAACGTAACGATAGACGAAATGCCGCTAAGTAGTATTTTGTCCAGCGTGCTAACGATTCTGCCGGCGCGCTGGTTTGGTGCTACTTTATTTTTAAAATGTTTACGGTTTCAGAAGGAACTGCAGTATTGTAGATTGAAATACAGAATTCAAATCCTCCCATGTGCGACTCTTGAAGGAAAGTGAAACTACACCAGACAATCTTGGCAGAAACATGATATAAGGTCGAGTCCGCTAACGAATATACCTTGGGCGCTTATAGAAAAAATAAATTTTATGAGTGCAAGTATGTCGTGGATGTGTGGTTAGGAAGTTGGCTTCACATCTTCATAATTTGGATTATGTTTCTCTTAGCTTGATGGAGTAACGTCTATTGTGGTGTCGGGTCTAATAAACTTATAGTAAGAGAAATTTAGTAGATTAAGTGTGGGTGCAAGCCTGTCTGAAGGATATTTTCAGAATGGTACATTTTATCCCTTAATCGGTTTAACTCCACTATTTGTCCCTCCCCTATGGATACCTTTATTAATGAACACACTTTGTCGCAAGCATTCGAACCACGTTTTCCGTTGAAGGCTTATTTCCGCGCATCCTAGCATCAGTCTTGGAGGAGACACTGAAAAACATTCTTACTTGGTTAAGAGAGAGAAAAAAGACATAGCTTCATGCTAGCAGCTTTTCCAATATTCAATATTGCTATTTTGTGAAAATAGCTATTTCTTAATAGCTTAGATGAAAGTTAATGATAGAATTAGCAAATATTATTTCAGCTGAAGACAAAAGTAAATATCCTACTTGTTGAAGTACGTATTTATTACTTGAAATGCTCTTCCGCATTCTAAGGAGAAGATCAACATACTGGCTTCATGTCAGTAAACAAAATACACAATACACCCATCATTGAAAAGAGGATCGATAGCGGTTTTGGCTACAATCAATGTTATGCCTTGGCAATTTCTGTATCGTCTCTTCTCAACTGACTAGCTGCTGATCAGAATCCGCCTCAGTCGATAGAGCGTATCATTGAGTGACATGCTCTGAAGCCGATTGCTCATCGTCCAAACACTGAATGCCCAGAATTTGTCGGCGCTGTATCATTTTCACTAGTGAGACTACATCCGATGTTACATCTTCAATCAGAACCGAACGATAACTGACTGTTCTGACCATTGAACCAACGAATTCCATTTGTGGAAGTTTTATGCAGCTCTGAATGTTAAATAAGCACAACTAACTGGAATTCAAATATGTTTGCTAAAGTTAAGACAGAAACCAGCTCTAATTAACAATGCTTGCCAGATGGAAATGAGGCATAACCCCAAGAGTTAGGTTCAATAACAACAAGGTACAACAATACTAAAAGGGTTACAGAAACGATTATTGTATTCCGTTTTGTGACGGATTATCTAGTAACAGTAGCAAATACTTTTAAAGGTATACAAAAGTAATTAAATACATATATGAATACACGCTTGCATATATCTAAACTACACATACACTCATATGTATATAAGTACCTATGGATGTGCGTGTGTATGTGGACACAACTCCCCACACACACGCATACATATATATATATACATACACATACATATACATATATGTATACATACACATACATAGACACATATATGATAGTTACAACTGTAATGCATTCACCTGTTTGTACTGTGAAACAAGAGCAGCACTAAAGTGGCTGTTCACACCTGCTAGAGGCTTACACACTTCCGTACACATGCAGTAAAGATGGGCGCCTCTTGCAGTAGATGTTAGAATGTTGTTTCTGTGAACTTTCATAAGACGTTTTAATCCACCTCCTGGCGCACATTGTTTTCGACACTTCCACGCTGCAAGTACTGCAATTAGAGATGTCACATAATGCATAGGTAATAACTTCCCTGCGTGTGAGATTTCTCTGACGACTTATTGACACACATACGTTTGTTATATGTTAAATCGGGATGTGCGAGAACACGCGCAAACAAATTAATATCAAGACTATAGCGAACATTCCTCTTAAGCTTTCGTATTTGGCTCAATTTCGCTCGAATTCCTTCCTTTCATGCACTACTTTCCTTCATGATGAACGATTCAAAGCGAAGTCTTCCCCGTACAATTTCTAAGATCTTGACCTTCGTCAGTGCTTTTTTTACGCAGCCCTTATCTTTGAAATTCGATTTGTGACCTGGACTAACTCCACATACACAAAATTATTTAGGGATTCGATCATCTGGAGGAGTGGAAGAATGATATCTATACGACAATCTACAATATCGTTTTCCCACTGTTTTTACGTTTGCGTTTTGATACACTTGAATAAACTCTCTCCAAATTATATATATGTATACACACACACACAAATATATATATATAT
>NC_068990.1:57723365-57726556 GCF_001194135.2 Octopus bimaculoides | reverse complement strand
TATACACAACACAAGTAAATAGGAAGAACTGAAATAAATTTAAAGATAAGAATATCTTCCTCTGAGTATAATAGATATGTAACATTCTTTCTATGCTTTTGGTGTATAGAAACAATTTGGAATCTCCTGATAACCCGTTTCCTGATTTCTTGACTGTTCCTCAATGAAGTTGTACACTTCCTTCTTCTGTCATTACTAGCACAGAGCAGCTGCATTATAAAGCACTCATAAATTAAGATAGCACATAAGAATATAACCTAATGTGAGTATTTGTTCTGGTACTCATCATTAATTAGACAATATTCTATATACAACATGGCGTAAATAAAACTTAAATATATTTAAACAATAGGAAATTCTCACAAAATAAGTTGGTCTACCTAAAAGTGTTTCATGTTTCCTTTACTTGTAGTATGCTGAACAAAATTTACTTCATGTTCTGATGGAAGTGTTGAGGGGTGCATAAAAGCCCCACTTTATTTACATTCCTTCATGCGCAATAGATTAATACCAGTAGTACACTAAAACATTTTAAATTATGCCGAAGAAATACATCATTACACTAGATTCGATCTATAGATTATGTTCTTGAAGGCATAAATATTTAGCCCTTTAATTTCATTGAGATATATATATCTATAATTAATCGCACAACTTGCTAATAATTTATTAATTATAGATGTTTGTACGTCGGCATAGTGGAGATCAAAAATACCGATAAATACAAGGATTGCGTATGGTGCTGAGGAATAATACCCAGAAGATGAAACCGGTTTTGAATGAGTGTTGTTATGAAGATATAATCATTTTGGTGCAAATATATATGAAGATTAATCGAAAAAGGTAAATTAAATCATTGCAAATATTTATAAAGCGTTGCAAATGAAGATTCTAACATATAAACAACAGTTTCCTCAGGCTGTTTTACTATTAGATTTTTAGTTTTCTCCACATATATTCAATTTTCACGGATTTGAAAAGAATTTATTTTTTCTTATACCGAAAATTTTGATATATAGTTGAACCTTTGGATATTCATACTTTCTCAATAGCATTAATGGTGCAAATAATGTAAAATTGATATAAGCAAGATGTCAAATTGTGTCACATTGTAAAAACTGTTTGGCAGATTATTTCCATTGTATTGCGAATAAACATTAAACACGTACAGAATTTTTTTCCTTTTCCCTCTCATCAAATTCCCCTAGTTTTTATTAATACGTAAGTTGAACAGAAATTCATTTAATGAAACAACTATGTATTTTTATGGATTACGGCTTCTTATACTCTTGTTATTCTCTAACTGTTATCGATTATGTTGCATAAACGTTCTTCAGTCACAAAAGATTAACAGAAAAAAAAAGAAGAAAAAGACAAATCATTCAAGTGGAAAGGTATACCTTACTTCGCGTGTCTTTGAAATAACATTTCAATCAGTGAACATTAGCAAGTCAGTCCGAGTTGAGTTAAAACCTAAGTAGACTTAGTCTGCCAGTATTGCTGAACCGGAAATTTCTGCACAAAAATTAGAAGAAAAAAACAAATAAAAACAGAAAAATGGTTTCCAAATCTGAAAAACAGCACGGCATGTTCTCATTTTTCTTTGATTTTCTTCCAGATAAAGCTTTTCTGCGCATGCAATTTTAAGAAATGAATAACCTAGAAAAAATACCGAAAGAAAAACCGCTATAATTCCATTATTTTCGGAGTGGAAGAAAACAAGTGGACTATTCTCAGTAGAAACCATTTTCTACTGGGATGGCTTAATTTCATTCTAAACCAAGTTCGGCATTTGTAAACCACAAATCATGAAAACTGTTGTGGGATGGATTCGAGGGTGATGTTTCAATACGCTGATAATCAAAGGCGAGGAACTATTCCCAGCTGTTGCTAACCTTTGAACACAGAGATTAAGGGTAGGAAGCATAGTGTATTCTTGGAGTGACGTAAAATCCGTATGAAAATGTACATGTCACAAAGTGATCCTCTAAAATATTTTTCAAACATAGTGTCAATCCTCTAGAATTAATGAAGCAAAGGTATAGATCAATGTTGTCATAAAGGTCTCCATTCACGAATGAGATAGGAAAAAATAAAATGAAGCTGTTCTAAGTGAAAAACGAAACCTTATCATAGATTATATTTTACCGTATAAAACTAAATCAGCCAATATCTAATGTGCTTCGTATATAACTATCTCCACCATAAAAAGGATGCTTATTTTTAATTCCGTTTTGTAATTTCAAAATGGTGAAAGATAAACCTTTCTTTCAATTGAAAGCCAACCTAAAATGGTGAATATTCCGACAAAATTTGATATTGAACTCAAATTGGTTGACGACCTAAGTCGTATACGAGGAGGTTCTGAACAATTCCTGGCTATAAGAGTATCACGAAAAACCTGGTTGAAGGCCTAACCTTCCGAGTTCTTTTATAGGGTTTAGAAAAATTGAAAGGTTGTGAGAATCTGAGAGGAGAATATGTTGAATAAAATCATAATCACCTGGTCCTTCTGTATTTTCTTTTATCAAAAATCGGGCACTTTTCAGCACCATCTAATACAATCCAACAAACTACCAAAAAAGCATAATGTAAAACTAAAAGTGAATACGAACTTACAAACACAAGACTAAAAAGATACGATTGGTTTCTCTGTATTTTATAAATATTAAGTGCCAATTTTTAAATCGGAAGAGCTTTTACGGTATGATATATATATATATATATATATATATATATATACACACACACACAACTAATCAAAATGTTATAAGTTTTAAAAATCTTTTATTCTTTTACAGTATTCGAGCACTCCGGTAACTAACTAGACTTTGTTATAAAATAATGAATGTGATGAGATGTATGTATGTATGTATGCTGTAAATTAGTATTTCCAAACTAACATTTCTCTAAGGGTGTCCAACAAAAAGAATTAAGAGAGCCTCTTGCAAAACTAGAGACCTACAACAGAATCTAGATACTGCGTCCTATTAACCTATTCGCCATCACATAAATCTTTATATACATTAAATTCATTGTTTTATTAATCATTGTGAATGCACCATTAAAATTTATATAAATACTTTGGCAAGCTGCATAAATACTTCATAAAAATCTATAATGATTTATCACAATATATAGCTTTACCTATCTTTCACCATTTTGAAATTACAAAACGGAATTAAAAATAA
>NC_068990.1:57715971-57723158 GCF_001194135.2 Octopus bimaculoides | reverse complement strand
ATAATTAGTCATAGCTATAAACAAGATTTTTTCTGTTTGTTTATAAAGTCACAAGGCCATTTTGAACAAGGAAAATTAAACTGTGTGGGATTCATGCATTTCTTAAAGGCGTAAATGGTAACTTATCGAAAAAGAAACCAGTTAAGTATCCTATATGCCATGCGCAATTCACATCTTTTATAGTTTTCTTATACATGATATTTTATTGTCTCTTCCGGTGTGGAGGAGGGGAAACGCGTTGTTGTATCATTCATGCCTCTACTAAGTGCATTATCAAACTATATTAAGTGAAATTGTTTCGATCGCAAATAGAGAATTGTACTTTACAGCGCTCACCTGTGCGACACGTTATTAATGTTTTATGTTCCTAAATGTGTTTACTTCTATTTTTATTCCAAATTAGCACTGGACATTATGCGTCACAACACTAGAGCAGCTTTGTTCAAACGAAATAATTTAAAAGCACTTAGCAATCTAAACTGAAATTAATTTGGGAGTAGTGCTGTCTGAGCATTCTACAAAGTGTTTCCATTTTAAGTAAAAGTGCAAAGAATATATATTTAAGTACTCCATAGTTCTGTATTTGTTAATAAAGACTATGCTTTCAGAAGACGGAAACTAAAGTTCAATCCAAATAAAAGAGCCTGTAATTTGTATTTGTGCAATTATTATTTTTACGTCCTGAGTTCAAATACCGCGAGGTCGGCTTTTGCCTTTCATCCTTTCAGAGTTGATAAAATACCAGTTAAGTACAAAGGATCTATTTCATCGACTATGCTCTTTTCGCAAAATATTTGTAGCCTTGTTCGTATGAGTAAATTACATTCATCTTCATTATTGATATGAAAATGTTCGTCTGTCTGTGCATGCTTGCATTTATGTTTATAAACATACGAATAACTGAAGAAATTTGAATAAATCTTCTGAATAAAAGATAAGCTATTATGCCTAAATTATCACCTCCTAGATGTCGTGAACTTTCCTTTCAAAATTAAGTAAAATCTTTATATTTAAGGTCTTTGAAACCTTATATATCTTTGTTATTCTATTTTTCGGAGTCCTTTCCTGTGCCCTTTATGATCAGAATAAAGCATAGTAAGGTAATATGATCTTAGAATTTACCTCCGATAAATATATTTTGTTAGGTGGGAAATAGTCTTCTTTCTAACAGTCTCAAGTGTTCCACATCGGTAATTGATAGTTGCTATTGTAATAAACCCATCACCACATACAGATGAAAAAGCAACGCCATGCCATAATTTCACCTCTTCCTGTTAAAAGGCGGTGCTCCAGCATGGCCACAGTCCAATGACTGAAAGAAGTAAAGAGATAAAAGATACTCTCAGAGTGGGATCTCTCACCAGTTCTGCAAAGATGGGATTCTAGGGTATCATTACAAGACACAATACTTAATTCTTCACTCCAGAGCGCTTTCTGAGATCTTGGCCAATTTGTACACTCTGTGCTTCGTTAACGGAAGCTTACTCTTATGGTTTTGAGACGTTTCATTTTCACATAGCCATTTTGGCGTCGCTTATTTGGCGTCACTGATTTGGCGCTGGCTTATTTGACATCAGACGTTTGAATGTCCCATTCTCTCCCTTCTTCCCTCTCTCTTCCTTTCTCTCTCCTACCCTCTGTTTTCCTGTCCCCCTCTTTTTCCTCTCTCCCTCCCCGCTTTCTCCTTCCCTCACCTTCTCTTCCTCCCTCCCTCTCTCCGTTTATGTGCATGAGCATATTGGTGTTTAAGTGTATGAGGAAAGGGAAAGTGTCAGGTTAGAAATTGTAAAGTCCCTTTTTTCTACCACTCTCTTTTTCTACGTTTCTTTCCCTCTTTCTATCTGTATGTGTAAATTTCTACGCCAGTGCATGCCCGTATATGTATTTGCCTTCAGCACCATAAAGTACAGTTACATAAACAATTGATTACGCTCAAAAACTTTACTCAATCTGGTGATCCAAGTCTTGATAGGATCTTTTTATTCCCAACTCTTGATCTAAATATTAAAAAAAAAATTCTTGTATGCATTTTTGTTTTTGTTTTGAAAACACTGTACATACAATAGTGCGACACGTTTTTGTCCCTAAAGATCTTATTACGAGTGTTTGTTAAAAGTGTTACACAAACTGGAGTAAAGAACCAATTTAAGTTGCAGCCTATACAACACATTAACGAGACAAATATAAAGAAAAAGCGTTTCGCTCCTGTAATTTGCCTAGGTATGTGTGCGTGAATATGTGTGCGCGTATGCATACACAAAGACGCACACACATACATACATACATACATACATACATACATACATACACACACACACACATGCACGCTTATAAACACACACACATTCACGAATAGCTCGAAGTTTTTCCATCTGAAAACTACTTTTGAAAAATTACTAGGCGCAGAAGTGGCTGTGTGATAAGTAGGTTGCTTACGAACCACATGGTTACGGGTTCAGTTCCACTGCCCTTGTGAGTGGATTTGGTAGACGGAAGCTGAAAGAAGCCCGTCGTACACACATATATATATATATATATATATATGTATTTGTATGTCTGTGTTTGTCCTCCAACATCACTTGACAAACGATGCTGGTGTGTTTACGTCCCCGTAACTTAGCGGTTTGGCAAAAGAGACCGATAGAATAAGTCCTAGACTTACAAAGAATAAGTCCTGGGGTCGATTCATTTCGGCTAAAGGTGATGCTCCAGCATGGCCACAGTCAAATGACTGAAACAAATAAAAGAATAAAAGAATAAAGATTATGAAACCGGTTGAGTAAATGGTTTATTTTAAAAACTCCAAGTGAATTTTCGACCCTTGTTCATTTTTATACTTCTTGTGCGCAATAAAACTTTTTCCTGTATACATACATGCGTATGTATGGTATGTATGTATGCATGCATAACGCATTGGTCTGTGAGTAAGGGCAGTTGGCGTCATCCTCCTCAGTAGACTGCTTCACTAGGCCCCCACGCAATGTACGAAGTGGTGTCCAGAATACCACAAGCAAGGTCGACGATGGGCCTGCGCCTCAGTAGCAGCTCACTTGCTTGTTGACGCTCAACCGTTGTTTAATGATACAAATATCCTGCTTGGCCGCAATAATCTTCAAGCCGTTCGTCCAAATCTCCTCCACCTTATTGATTATCTATCTTCTGTTACAGTCTGCCCTGATGCACCCTTGTTAGGGATATGGAGAGAGATCGGCAGCACAGAAGGCAAAGAGGTTGCTAGCACTTTACAAAAATGCCACCTCTGTCTACTAATCGAAGGGGCTATTTACTCTCCCCTTATGTACACATATATGCATATATATATCTTCGGCTGTCAGTTGCAGGTCTAATTGTTCTTGTTCGGTAATCGTTTCTGGCAGGATCGTATGTGGACTACAAGACTTGCTCTTGATCTGCGGCAGCGATGACATCTGCTGCAGGCAATGCAACAGAGAGGTGACGCCTCCTATGTGCTCTTCCATATTGTCTCAGTTATTTCTCCTCAACAGCTGGAATAACGAGCTTCAGCAATTAATGAAATTAATCGTGCCGCAGAGCGTTCTCTTCTCAGGTGTCTGAGGAGAAGCCGAAGTTGTTCATATGTCTTTTCAGCACAGCCTTGTATCGCAACCTCTAGCCACCACGACTCCTCCAGCCTTGATGCAGTTCAGCATAGAAAACTGCCTTTGAGAGCCTTCTGTCCTACATCCTGAAAATATTTCCCGCCCAGCACAGCTGCGATGAGGTAACGCGATTAGTCTTCCACACTAACTTCACCACTGCGGCGCAGGATCTCATGCAAGATGCGTCACAATGACAAAGTTGAACTCACGTTTGGACCTTGTTGTGCCTATGTCAGTTGCCATGCATTCTGTAACATAGAGGAGGCAAGGGGGAACTGAGGGAGCAAGGGGGCACTTGACACCGATTTTGGTGTGTTTACCTACCCGTAACCTAGCGGCTCGGCTAAAGATATCGATAGCATAAGTACTAGGCTTGCAAAGAACAGGTCCTAGGGTCTATTTGTTCGACTAAGGGTGATGCCCCAGCATGGCCGCTGTCAAGTGACAAAAACAAGCCAAATATATAGGTGCAGGAGTGGCTGTGTCGTAAGTAGCTTACTAAACGACCACATGGTTTCGTGTTCAGTCCGACTGCGTGGCCCCAGGGTAAGTGTATTCTACTGTAGCCTCGGGCCGACCAAAGCATTGTGAGTGGATTTGGTAGACGGAAACTGAAAGCATCCCGTTATATATATATATATATATATATATATATATATATATATATATATATATAGTGTCTTGAATGGCACAAAAATACACTATAATAACAACAATGGACTATAATAACTGTTATAATTTAATCATCTATAGGTCTGATGTGGTATAATATTTCGGAATATAAAATTTCCTTCTTCAGATATCCCTAGGAATTGATCGAGTCACTGCTATAATCGGTTTTCCAACGGTTTTTTTCTTTCCGGAAGCGTCTCCGCAGTGGTCTCACGAAGTTCCTTCCGGAATTCCTCATGAGAAGTGCGTTAGGGCGGCCATGTCTCAAGTACGTGTGTGCTGGCACATCCGTAGCGCTGCTTCTAAGTTATGTATTATACGTGCAGTTTCCTTTTTTTCTCCTTTTTTTATATAAATAATACATGAGCGTTTTATCAAAAATTAACTTACAGGGCATCTAAATGTAGCTAAATAATATATTGGTTGCCAACCTCCAGCCCGTTGTTAATTTGGGGCCCTAGTCTGTCTATCAGGATAGCTTCCTTAATTCTTAGATTACCCAAATTTTTTTCATTGGCCTCAATTGTGACTGTTATGCTTTTGTCGCTGTTCCGGATGGTTCATATAAGTGATGGCTAGTAAGCCCGAGAGACTGGATCCCATGAGGGGACCTGTTATCTGTTTGTATGTGTAGTCATGGAAAGAGAAGTAGGTGTTGTCCACGGTGATGGACAAAAGTTGATGTATATCAGCTGCGGTAAGTCCGAATCAGTGGATGACGGACGCTACTTTGCAGTCAGTCAATAGGTTGACCGCTGAGTGTGCTGGTACCTTTGTGTACATTGAGACTAAAGGCATATCTGTTTTGCCTGAGTTGGCCTGGGGGCAGTTGGCGCAGTCTTTGGATGACTTCGTCGGAGTTCTTGACGTGTCCAGGGAAGGTGGAGAGTATGGGTTTCAGGTTGTGATAAAGAAGCCAGGATATTTTATATAGAGGTCCTTCCACGCTGGAGACGATGGGTCTAATCTGGATCGTGCTGCTATCCTTGTGTGTTTTAATGAGGTGATAGAATGTGGGTAATCGGCTGTTCTTTGTGATGAAGTTGTTCTTGTATTTATGTAGTTGTCTCCGACTACAAATGTCAGTCCATTCGGTGTTAATTCGCTCCTCAATCCTGGTCGCTGTTGTATCTGTCACTTCAGAAATATATTCTATCATTGCTTAAATGTTCTAGTGCTAGTTTATCATATATTTCACAAGAAATCACGCAGATTTCTTTTCCTTTATCTGTTGGTAAGTAGATAAGGTTTTTGTTTTTTAGTTTTTCAGTCAATGTTTTATGTTGCGCCTTCCTTAAGATCCAGACTGCTTCAGTTTGGATAGTTTGTAGTTGAGTTCTCAGTTAGTTGGGGATGGGTGGAGTGGGTGGTCTAGTTCGTACGTAGGAAATTTGCCGAGTGTGCTGTTGTTCTTCTTTATCACCGATAGCCATTTGATTTGGTAGGCTATTCGACAAATGTTGGCTTCCAGGTCGAATAAGATTTTCTCATTCCCCTACTGGCTCAAGATAAATTTAGGGCCTACACTGAGAAGTTCTAGTTCTTCATGGGAGAGTGACCCACTCAAGTCTGTGACTAGGGATTTCGTTGTTGATGGTATACTGGCGTCCTCGATGTTATTGTTATCTCGTTCGGTGGACGTGTCCTGTTCATCTGTGTCGGTGTAATAGGCCGAGTTGTGTTGGTATTTGCTACAAAGCCACTGGAACTTAAGTTTGAGGCGTTTCTTCTCTTGGTCAACGCAGTGGTAGAAGCATTGGTCAGTAGTTGCGGTTGTTCTTCGGTATGTATGTTCATTGGTTGACGTGGATATTATTTAAGAGAATTTGCGTATGTGCTCATGTAGTTGGTGGTGTAGATAGTGTATGATTTTTCTGATGACGAACATATGTATGTATTTCATTGATCGTCGAAGAGTAAGGCTGCGGAAGCACGTGGGTAGATGTATGTTCCTGATGGTGTTGGGAATTATGTTGTTTTTTAGGCAGCGTTTAAGAAAGTTTATTTGGCCTCCGATTTTAGCACGTTTCTCTGATAGGTTGCGAACTCAACCTGTCCCAGGCGTAGAGATAGGAGAGTATTGTAGTTCACTTGAAGCACTGTGTACTGTTTGTAAAATAAATAATGTGCCTTGACTGGCACAGCAATGCACTATAATAACAACAATGGACTATAATAACTGTTATAATTTAATCATCTATGGTCTGATATAATATAATATTTCGGAAGAGGCTGACAGAGTATTCACGACGTTCAACAACATGGACATGAACATACAGTTCGCTATAGAACATCCCGACAACACTGGATCACTATAGCTACTTGACATCCAACTGAAAAGGAGAAATCCACGCATATATATATATATATATATATATATACGACGGGTTTCTTTCAGTTTCTTTCTGCATTATCCACTCAGAAAGATTTGGTTGGTGCGGGTTATAGCAGAAAACACTTGCCAAGGTGCCACGCAGTGGGATTGAACTCGGAATCATGTAGTTGGGAAGCAAGCTTCTTACCTTACAGCTACGCCTGCGCTTACAAACACACACACGCATACACACAAATGTGTGTATGTGTCTGTGTATAAAGGCACACACACACACATATGTGAATATAAGTATTGTGTGCAATCTATGTATGGTTGTATGAATGTAATTACGCATACATGTATGTATGTATGTATGTATGTATGTATGTATACATGTATGTATATTGTCATAACTGTTCCAAATTCACGTAGATTAATTTTCGTGATGGAAGATTATTTTGCGCTGAATTATGTTACCCAACAAGCTGCATGATATGACCAGCACACCAACTACTACTACTATTACAGTTGCTGCTGCTGCTGCTACTACTACTACTTCTACTACTACTACTACTACTGCT
>NC_068990.1:57710971-57713471 GCF_001194135.2 Octopus bimaculoides | reverse complement strand
GACTTCAGCTTTTGGTAAATTTTCCGATCACTGAAGTGCTGTTTCCTCTCTTCTATCAGCAATAGGTTGTCAAAGCCTAATAGCTACTAAATTATAAAAAAAACATGTGGATGTGAGTCCACTGATGATATTTAAATGGTACCTTTTCTTACGAAGTTATCTTTCTTCCTGCAGATGTAACTTCAATTGTCGATGATAACACTGAGTACAGATTTTTGCTTGCCTCTGAATCGTTACTCTTTATTCAACGAACTCCCGTCGGATATCATAATACAGAATGATATAGTGGTGTCATAAGATCCAAACCACTTCTAATATTCTCGCCCTGGAAAGGCTACGATCTCGCTCGTCATTACATGTATGCATTGTTTCTGTGTATCATCATTGCCATCAATATTTCAAGGATAATACATTTATCTGTCCCACTTTGAGCTTTTAAGAGTGTAATGTATTTGGGGTTAATCTCACGGCAAATTTCTAAGTTGTAGACTTTGGCTTTCAAATAGAGGTTGTTCCAACAAGTATTCAAAACACTAGAGCGTATGAGTAAACTCAGCAGTGCACTGGTTGCGTTTTCTTTTCTGCCCATTCACTCAAGCAACTGCAAAAAATAATTTTAATGATCACCTAAACTTTTAAAAATTATTAATAGGGTGATGATGATTTTATATATTATAGCATTATGCATATGGTCAAACTATGAAACTGAGAAAATCTTGAAACGGTGAATGGACTCTGGAACATTATTGTCCCTAAATAAATATAATGGACTAATAAGGAAATATTATCAATACGTATCCGGACTGGTGCCATATTAATGAAGCTAAAGCACGCAAACTAAAGCCACTGTACACAGATTGACTTTCAACTCAGTTGTGCATACGCACTAACTTTTCACTTTCTAGCTCGAGGTTGTCATGATGATACCTGCTCAGTGGCCTATGCAATGTTGCAAAAAGCGTAGGAAGAGGAGTGTATGAGCCACACACAAGTGTACAAGTGGTTCAGACGTTTCCAAGATTGCTGAAAAATGTCGATATTAACGAATGTTCTGGGAGACCTGCAAGCAGAAGAACTGAGAAAAACATCGCAGATGCGCGTGCAGCTGTGAAGGAAAGATCATCGAATCACCATCCGCGAGTTATCAGAGGATGTGCAGAAACAGACAGGACAAAAAGATTACAACAATAGCGATTCTCACTTTAAAACTAATCATTTTGAAAATCTTTTTAGATTACTCTCTCTCATGTATCCATGTTTAAAACTTCAGCGCGATCGGATGAACAACACGTTTGAGGTGCTGATGTGTTTACATCCCCGTAACTTAGCTGTTCGGTAACAAAGACCGATAGAATAAGTACCTGTCTAAACAATAGTAAAAAATGATTACTGGGTCAATCCATTCGACTAAAAATTCTTCAATGCGATGTCACAACATGGTTTCAGTCTAATGATTGAAATAATTAAAACAGATAAAAGATAAAGATAGATAGATAAATAGAAGCATACATACGTATGAGTATCTGTACATGTATATATAGTTGTGTATCTGTATGTATGTATCTTTGGTTATATGCATGGATATAAAAGAAAATCCTGCATTGTACACACACACAAACTCATATGCACTCATCTTCCACTCACTTTCTCTCTCTCCCCATCTCCTTCTCTCACACTCACACACAACTGCTCTCAAATAAACATTCAATTTTCTAATGCACACAGGTTTTGCATTATATTAGGCATTATGCTGTATATGCTAACATGTGTCTCACTTTACTCCCTCTGTGTAACTAATTTCTATGAGATGAATGTAATACAACCATTATTACAATTTATACTCGGTCAATTCATTTAATATCCAGGATCCATTTTAGATTGCATAGCCGGAAGGTGTTGAAACGCCGTTCTTGCTTGGAGGTGATGCTTCAGTTCAGGACTCACTGTTGAAAAACTGTGTGCTGAGGACTCATGCACTGAAAATTGCAACTTTAGCTAAGTGTTTTCCCAGACTCCCATTTTTGCCGATCTAGATTTGCGGCTGTTCTTCCAATATGTCTATAGATATCAGACACTGGAGGAATGTTCAGGATTGTTCAATCCTTTCATACAGGTATTAAGAATGTCATTTAGTTTTAATGTTTCGCTTTTCGGAAGCCCTCAGCAACTGTCATGAAATGAAAGAGGTTCTGCGTGCTTCATCTATCCAGTCCGGTATTTTCTTCGCTGTCACGCTGATCATTGCGTGTTTATCTTTATACCAGATTAGACAGGTAAGTATTTATCCTTTTTCAATTATAGGCATATGAGTGGCTGTGTGGTAAGTAGCTTGCTTACCAACAACATGGTTCCGGGTTCAGTCCCACTGCGTGGCATCTTGGGCAAGTGTCTTCTACTATAGCCTCGGGCCGACCAAAGCCTTGTGAGTGGATTTGGTAGACGGAAACTGAAAGAAGCCCGTCGTATATATATATATATATATATATATATATATATATAT
>NC_068990.1:57703790-57710875 GCF_001194135.2 Octopus bimaculoides | reverse complement strand
TGTGTGTGTGTGTGTGTGTGTGTGTGTGTGTTTGTGTGTGTGTGGTTGTCCCCCAACATCGCTTGGCAACCGATGCTGGTGTGTTTACGTCCTCGTAACTTAGCGGTTCGGCAAAAGAGACCGATATAATAAGTACTAGGCTTCCAAAGAATAAGCCTTGGGGTCGATTTGCTCGACTAAAGGCGGTGCTCCAGCATGGCCACACTCAAAAGACTGAAGCAAGTAAAAGAGTAAAGTGTATGGCTGAAAACCAAAGCACGCGAAATACTCATCAAAGACGTGCAGTTTACAAATGCCACGACACTGGCAACACACTTGGAGGAGAAACTGCCCCCGCCTTATGAACAATCTCACAAGAGCCTGTCAAGACTTCGTCTTCACAATCAGTACTGAGCCAAGGCGTTGAGCACTCTGATACCATTACCATCAACGACTGCGGCAGTCCACGTGTTCACATACTTGGCTACACTATCGCGGAAGTATGTACGTACAAACAGTCATACATACGCGCGAACTTACACATATACATACATATGTATATGTATGTGTGCGTATGTTTATACTCTCTGCCTGATGACTACTATTCAATGGACAGTAAACTCCTTTCAACCCTAACCCAACAGCGTATTCGAAGTAATTTATTTCAATTTCTGGTCAAAACCTCTTCATTATTTACATGAAAAATACACATAACTTGCATTTCTTCCAAGCTTATCAAAAGTCAAGGAAGTGAATATGCTTCACATATGTTTAGGAGAATGTAAATTCTCATTCACAATTGCTCATAATATATATGCATGCCTCCGTTAGAGTGTATAGTGACGAAAATAGTATTAAATCATCTATCAGACGGATAAGGCTATAAATATTTTATGAGATCATTTATAACAATTTTCTCATTTTTCTATTACCTTTAATGTAGTTTGTTTCATTATTTTACATATTAAATCTCAAAATTATCCTTTCAAACTTTGATTCACTATATTTTTATTATTTCTATTACAGAGTAATCCATGTGTAACTAACTTTTCTTCTATACAACAGTAGCAATGTTTGGAATGAAAAGAAAAGAAAGAAAAAAAATTCCAGCAGAGTTAATGAACGAATGCAACGCCATATTATATGTTCTATATGCACCGATGGATGTTTTTCATTTGCCCCACATAAAATCACCTCATATTCGTGACTCTCAATAAAAATATGGATTCTTCATCTGATGGTGCTTTCAATTTAGTATTTACATTAAGTAAATAAGAGTAATTTGTGAGAATAGTTACTTTCTATAGTCTTTTTTCTTTTGTATATCCACGCAAAAATTCTTTAGACTTCATTAGTTTCTTTTCTGAATTCAATACGTTGACAACTTGTTTGCGCCTTCTAGTCACGTGTCATTCGATCTTCTCCGGGGATGGCTTTCATTACAGCCAGCAGCAAACAAATATAAGAAAACAGCATCATATAAAAGTATCAAAAGGAAAGATGTTGAATCAAGAAACTGGGAGAATTTTCACTGGCTAAAGAAAATCCATTCAGTTAAGATCATTGTAAAAATCTGAACCATTTAATTGGAAAACTACTGATACGGCGTTATTCCTGTAGTAATGTGTGCGCGTGTGTGCCTGTAGCCGGCTTTTACCAACACTATTTAAGCTCATGGATAAAGAAAATAAGAAAAGTAAAACAAAAAGTAAAATAAAACAATGGAAGAGATGAAGGATTACTTAGCCATAATATCTTGGTTTTATATAAATTTATTTGCAGCAAAGACCTTAGCGTACAAATTTCATTACATGAACAATTCACAGAGGAATGGTTTCATTCCTGTATTCTGAATTCTCAGTTAACATCTACTTTGCCTTTAATTGTTTAGAGTTCGATTAATTAAGAACCTGCCAATGGAAATGGGCTGGCAGAGCTTTTGGTGCGTAAGGGTAGTTCTTTACATTCTGTTTTAAAATTCTGTCTAGGTTACCCAACAAAAAGAAAATGAACTCAAGTCTTCTCACAAGCCAAGTGTGGCAACTAGAATAAATCTTCAAGACAATGCCAGCACCGAATGTGTGTGTGTGTGTGTGTGTGTGTGTGTGTGACAGAGAGAGAGAGAGAGAGAGAGAGAGAGAGAGAGAGGCCATGTATGTGCTAGTTAAGAGTTAGTAATTTACTCTATTGTTTCGTAATTTTCAGAAACCTATGAACAGCTGTGATTTAGGAGTTAATATTTCCCGAATGAAGGCAGCAAGCTGGCAGAATTGTTAGCACAATGTTTAGAACCATTTCGTCCAACTTTACGTTCTGATTTCAAATTCCGCCGAGATCGACTTTGCCTTTCATTCTTTCGTGGTCGACAAAATAAGTACCAGTTGAACCATCGATATAATCGACTTGTCCTCTCCTCGGAATTGCTGGCTTTGTGCCAAAATTTGAAACCAATATTTCCTGAATGAAGATAAATTATGCTATGTCCACATAGCACCACTATCTTATTGATAACTGTAGATCGAAAATATTGTAGGTCGAAATTGGTTGGCTTGCTGTGACATGATAAAGTCTACCAAGTTCAAACCTGTGATCTTAAACCTGTATCTTTTTTGAGTAGTTGGTCAAATCCGATGGCTGAAAGTTTGCGCCAATTGACCTGAGATTTTTGGGCGTCTAAAAACTATTCAGCAGATGCTTTCTTCGATTACGACACCTAAAATACTTGATATCCAATTGAGGGATTTCGCCCACGTCGATATCAATATTCAGTTATTCAAAATCTGCAGGTTCGCAACCCATTGAAGTACGGAATACATATGGTGCTCTTATTGTGTAATTTAAGCAGAGTGTTTTCAATGTAAACTAACTTCTAATTGAAACCAGTTCTAGATATTACATCGCTATAATAGGTGTTTGTCCTATGGAAGACGTTTGCGACTGAAGACAAAGCAGTTACCTACTTGTTCCAATGAAAGGAAATTTGAAGGATATACGTTCGTGAACAAAATGGGAAAATGTAAATGAATAATCTGAGGGTTTTGCAATGAGTAGTTCTGTTGTTCCAATTATGGAATTACTTATTTGATTATATTTTAAGTGGATGACTGTTAAACATACACTTGAATTATTTACCTAATGCACAAATAAATGTAGCGTGAAAAGCTTTAAGTTTTTGAGTTGCTGTTACCGTCTACCCTTTCACGCAATTTCCGTCAACCCAGTTTTACACACAATTTTCGGATCGATTTGTAAGTTTATTAGAAGGCAGTTTCCCAATATGACGAAAAGTGTATCAATCACTGGACTTCATGATTCCGAAGCAAATTTTCTTAACTATTCAGCCATATCCACACCTTTCACTGTTATTCTTTTGATACATAGGAGCACATTTAGAAAAAAACTTGCTGAGTTTGCGGTAACAGAAAAACCAGAGACTAAAGTATATAATGTGTATCAAATCACTAGTAAATTAAATTGAAAGCATTAGTCTAACAGTTAATCACACGCATGTAATCGTTAAGCTCCCTTCCCCAAGATTTCGGGCCTTGTGCCTGTAGTAGAAAGAATTATGTTGCAGAATCGTTTGCACATCGGGCAAAATGTTTAACGGCATTTCTTCCGACTGTTTACGTACTGTTTAAATTCCACCAAGGTTGACTTTGCTTTTCATTCTTTGGAGATCGATGAATAAGTATCAGTCAAGTATTGGGACCTATGTAATCGATTTCTCTTCCCCTAAAATTACTGGTCTTGTACCAAAATCTGAAATTTACAATGTTACACAACATTACACCTAGCTAAGCCGAGAATTTAATGGCCTGGCTTTCAATGGATAGCTCGTATCGTGTCACCGATACTGCTCTGCGTTAAGAGAGTATATAATTCGCTACTATATTCTGTGGAGGCGCGTGGCTTAGTGGTAAGGGTGCTGGACTCGTAAGACTGTAGTTTCGTTTCCTGAACCGAGTAACGCGTTGAATTTTTGAGAAAAACACTTCATTTCACGTTGCTCCAGTTCACTCAGCTGGAAAAAATGATAAACCCATGACAAAACGGCGTCCCATCCAGGTAGAGAATTTGTACGCCGGGGCATCAACCTTTTTGAGTCGGCATGACTCGAGAAAGTAACTTCACCTTTTTTTACCATGTTCTATGCTGCAACGAAACTGGAATATAAAATTATTGAGCAGTGGCTGAAAACAGTGAACTAAATAACTTTTAACTCAGTAGTAACATAAATAAGACAGCTTCTGTAGCGCAGTATTTTTTATATTTTGCCTTTTACAAGAAAATCCTATAAGTACCGAGAAGCCTGGAAGTTAATCATTCAGAGATACATTCAATGGCGTTAAGCAGGAGATAACAATAACGACAAAGTCAACAACAAGCTCACCAGGCTCAGTAACTTGCGTTTTACTTCCGCAAACTTATTTTTCCTAATAGCACATTCGAACTTTGTTATTTGCACTACTTCAGCAAAAATATTTTCTATATGTCATAGATTTGTATTATGACATATTATTAACTTTCTGATTTCCGCACATAGCGTGTCACAATTTCATTTATTCAACAATTATATTTATTTTAAAACCCAACTGACATTTTCATAGAAGTTCACATTTACACTTATTTTCCAACCTTACCGTTTGTATGTCTGTCTATGCATCACACAACAGTTTTCTGTAATCTGTCTATCTGTTTGCGTTTGCTCGCCTCTTTATATATGTACCTACCATTATGCGTATGTGTGACTAACAGAGAGAGAGAAAGAGCTAGAGAAAGAGAGAGGGGAGGGGAGAGACAGACAGAGCAGAAGAGAAAAAGTGATTTATGCACTAGAATTATTCTGCCACTAACCTGATCCCGTATCCGACAATAAATAACCAAAGGTTGTTTATTGTAGGAAATGGTGAAGAACATTTTCGTACACTTAATTCCTGATTCAAAATGAAGTCTGACTTTTTCCTATTATTTATATAGTGTTGTTTATATCATTCCTATGTCATGTATTTTCCACATCTTTTACTACTTTTTCTCTTATAGAGTCGTTCTCTTTTTGTTTTTGTTTTTTTTATTTTGCTTGCTCAAAGACAAGCAAAGAACGAAAGCATGAGTCTTGGATATAAAGTATAAGGTAAATACTAAAATCTAGTTAAAGTTCAATAATTTACAGACACACATTTTGACATCTTCGTGTCCCATTGGTACCACCCACACAATATATTGCTTTCAAATTTTGACGACAAGGCCAGAAATTTCGGGAGGAGGGGGTAAGTTGATTACCTCGACGCCAGCGCTCAACTGGTAATAATTATTTCATCAACCGCGAAAGGGTGAAAGACAAAAATCGACTTCGGCGGAATTTGTACTTAGAACCTCGAGGCGAATGAAATGCTGCTAAGCATTTTGACGGATGTACTAATGATTCTGCCAGCTCGCTGTCTTATTTGTTGACAATATAGTAATCCGACGATTATTGTGGGTGTTACGTTCCAAAATCCTCCGCGATAGGTGAAAATCCGCGAAGTAGAAACAGTACTTTACTGTATAATCTTTTTATGATTATTTTTATAATTTGTATATATCTATTTTATTATAAATGCAGAGCAACCCTACAGAGGAATCGACGTCAGCTTAAATAATAAACTGCGATAGGAGAACCGCGATAGGTGAACCGCGATATGGCGAAGATTATTCTATAGTATTAACGAATTTAAGTCAAAGATGACTTTCTCAAAGTTATGTAAAACTTTAAAACTTGAACTTAGTTTCAAATTCTTTCAAATGATATACTTTGGAAGAACTATGCTGAAGAGGAAAGGAGAAAACAATCTCGCGCCTTTTCCTCTTTATTATAATTTACGTCTACCCACTGAATCCTTCGATGGATGGGAGCAGGAAACTAGCTTTATGCTTATAGGTAAGATGTCTAGATGTATCCCTGTAGTAGTATAAACCGTTCTGGAGTATGCGTATGACATCAGCTGCTATCTTAGCGCCTGGAGAAAATGCAAGAGCTTTTAAGCAGAGTGAAGCGTACAAGGGTTGCATTTTGGCTAAACGCTTTGTACACTAGGGTAGTAAATTTTTTTAAATGCCTTGGTTTATGTATCAGCTCAATGAAGTAAAACCTCAACGTGGGGAAGATGCTAGAGCAGACTGTACAGCATGACCAGTGTGGAGAACAGCCACACAGAAGCGGCAACAAACATCATTATTTAGTATCGTTACTAGTATCATTAATTAATATCGTTACTACTTGAATCTTTTTCAGAGATTTTAAAACCAGCTACTTTAGCTTGTTTTACACACACACACACACACACACACACACAGAGGCACACGCGCGCGTGCGATTTCTTTCACTTTCCGTCTGACAAGTCCACTCGGAAGGCTTTGGTTGGCCCGAGTCTATAGCAAAAGGCACTTTCCCAATGTGCTACGCAGTGGGACAGAATCCGGAACCATGCGCTTTCCAAGCAAACTTCTTACCACACAGCCACGCCTGTAACTAACATTGATGATTTATAATAACCATGAAAAACTTTGATTTAAGTTCACTAATGAACTATACCGATGAGTTATATATATATATACCGAAAGCTGCGTCTTATAGACGATGTGGGAAAGAAACAACAATGTAAGTACGATAGCTAACTTCAACTGGATTTCAACATTCTTTTTATGTATTAGGCTGACAAGTGTTATTGATGATAGGAGAAAAATTTACTTCAGCTCCAATAAGCACTTTATAGTGAACAATAAATAATGATTACTCCTTCTCTCCTAAAACTAAGAGGAAAGTGAACTATTCTAGTCGCTGGAACACTCTAGAATGAAATATGAATAAGAGTAAGAATACTGTACTATACATAAATAAAATTCTCTAGAGCATAGTTTAAGTGCACCAAAAAAGAGGCAGACCAAGAAAATCTCGGTCAACCTGAAAGACTGAAAAGGGATTGCAGTTTTTCTACATGTAACGGAGAACAAAACTAAGGTATGATTCGTGGCAACCAGAAACGAGAAAATAAAAGTTTGAGCATCACACAGACACAGACACACACACACACACACACATACATGCATATATATATATATATATA
>NC_068990.1:57702460-57703635 GCF_001194135.2 Octopus bimaculoides | reverse complement strand
GGATAAATTTGACAGTTTGCATAAAAAGAAAAGAAAAAAATATTCCATCCAAATTTTTTTTTTAATTTAAAAAAAAAATATCAGCTAGATTATGGCTGGGAGATAACAGTTCCCCAGCTTCCACCAAGGACAGCTCCAAAACTTGGCGCATGCGTACTTCATGGTGTCCCTGGAAAAATCTGGAAATCTGGCCTCGAGTAGTCCCTTAATATTGCGCACCACCTCGGCCTTAGTGTAGCAGACAGAGTGGTTGGTGTTGTTCTCAACCTCTCCCCACACATAGTAACCTATGGGATTACAATCGAAGGAATTAGGAGGACAGAAATTAGAACAGGTGAAGTCTTAGAAATTCTCCGACAACCACTTTTAAATCTTTCCAGCGGTATAGCAAGAGGCCAAATCCTGCTGCCACATATATGGCCTTCCAGCAGCAACCCCTCTCTATACAAGAATTGACTACAGCCTTTAGTAGCTTCAAATAAACTTTTGAATTGAGTCTAAGGTGCTGTTAGAAGATGTTGGGAGGAATTCTGACTTGTGGACGCTGTCAGAATGCCTGCTGGCCACGGCTTCGTAGTCTCCATTGCAACTTCTCATATCATATCTTACAACCTTTACAGTGTTCACAGAACATTGGGTAGAAGTGATGACGTCGGCATTTTGATATCTGGCGCGAATCATTATAATACAGGTAACTCTTTTCCAACATTCAGCTGGTTTATTTTCCTCCATGTGAGTTAACTTTTTCTCAACTATAACTTGAAGCAATGTGTTCCTGAAAAAAGGAGACAAAAAGAAATCATATTTAGCCCGAGCATACATGTATTCCTGTGAAACTTGAACCTGTTATGAAAGGCATTTTAAAATGTTAGAAAAATTCCACCAAAAATGCCTTCGTCATATTTTAAGAATTAAATGGAATTATTTTACTCCAAACACAGATATCCTTGCATCTGCAGGCATCCCCTCAATTAAAGCCATGATTTTGAGGAACCAATTGAGATGGTGTGGCGATATTGTTCGAATGGCAGATGAACGCATGCCGTAACAGCTGTTTTATGGTGAGCTTGCAGAGGGGAAACGTTATCGGCATAAACCTAAAAAAAGGTTTAAGGATGGCATAAGGACTGCTATGAAGTCAATTGGAATGGCTCCAAAAGATATAGAAGTCCTCG
>NC_068990.1:57700308-57702085 GCF_001194135.2 Octopus bimaculoides | reverse complement strand
ATATACTTACTTATATGCATACACATATATGTATGTATGTATAGATAGATAGATAGATAGATAGACAGACAGACAGACAAACAGACAGATAGATAGATAGATAGATAGATAGATAGATAGATAGATAGATAGATAGATAGATGGGTACACACACTCTCATATATATATGTAAATATATATGTATTTCCATATATATGTGTATATATATATGTATACACACATATACACATGCATATATGGGTACAGGACGTCACAAACAGTAAACAACATGAAATACGAAAACAGATAAATTGAATACACAAACAACGAGAGAAACAAATGGAAAATAGGACAAGTAACATAAAGAACGACCCTTCACCAGTTTTCGGCTGCCTATCTGCTCCTTATTTCGAGCATTGAACGATAATGTGAGTCTTCAAAAGGCAGTTGCTCCCACAAAAGCCAAAATGAAACTTGGGATTTTATGGAGGGTCAAAGTTGGTAACGAAAACAGGAGAGGGGAGACATACAAGGAAACTGAACTAAAACAAACATGTTGGGTCATTAGACCAGACGAAGGTAAAATAACGAACACTGGAGAAATATTTTCTTTGACGAGAGAAAAGATAGAAGAGAGAGGTGAGCAACTGCCTTTTGAAGACTCATACTGTCGTTCAATGCTTGAAATGAGGAGTAGATAGGCAGTCGACAACTGATAAAGGGTCGTTCTTTATGTTACTCGTTCTGTTTTCCATTTGTTTCTCTCGTTGTTTGCATATTCAACTTATTTGTTTTCGCATTTCATGTTGTTTACTGCTTGTGACGTCCTGTACCCATATATGCATACATCTATATAGATATGTGTGTGTGTGTGTGTGTGTGTGTGTGTGTGTGTGTGTGTGTGTGTGTGTGTGTGTGTGTGTGTGTGTGTGTGTGTGTGTGTGTGTGTGTGTGTGTGTGCATATATATATAATTTATACTATTGTTTGATTGAACGCCACGCATCCATTTCCAGATAAGTATATGTATGTATATATGTATATATGTATTGGGTCATTCCATAACTAACACGGTTATTTTCAGTTGCATGAACTAAAAGTCGGAGGAGGAGGGGATAAAAGCATATAGTCATTTTACCTTGTACTTATTCTTAGTGCAAGTTCTGAAGACTGCAATTCCATTTTAACAGTTATTTTTCAAAGCTATAATGGAAGTGACAAAGGAGCATATTCGGCATATTTTGCGTTATGAGTTCAACGAGGGCAACAATGCAACGAATAGTGCGAGGAATAATTATGCAGTATATGTGGATTAGACAATAAGCGTAAGCCATTGTCAACGGTGGTTCCAGAAATTCCGAGCCGGAAACAACATCCTAGAAGACGAGCCTCGTCCTGAAAGAACTGTAGAGTTCGACGAGATCGTCCTGAAAACCCTAGCGGAACAAAACCCCATCGTAACCGTTGAAGAATTAGCAGAGTAGCTTGGATTTGGTCGCTCAACCATTCCTCGACACCCGTACTAGAAGAAAAACCACCATCTTTGATTTCAAAGGTTTTCTTCCATCAGGATAATGCTCGGCCACATACGATGCCCCACCCACCATACTCGCTGGATGAGTATTTTTCATCGCGCCAAGTGAATTTTGGAAGAGGGGCCTTGCGAGTCTACCTGATAGATGGAAGAGCATTGTAGAAAATGAAGGAGAGTATATTTTTAATTAAAAAAGATCTTTGTTTATTTTAATTTTCAAAAATAAAAGTATTAAAAAACTGCATTATTCATGGGATGAACCAAT
>NC_068990.1:57698523-57700188 GCF_001194135.2 Octopus bimaculoides | reverse complement strand
TATAGTGAGAATTTACAAAAAACACAAAACACGAACACCGGTGTGTAAACAACAAACCGCTATATTAGTTTAACTTTCGGTAGATGAGAAAGTCTTTTACGTTTCGAGCCCACGCTCTTCGACAGAAAGGAACACAGAAATAAACGGGGAGAGAAAATAGAAAAAGGTTTAGTGGCTAGCGATCTATCATATGTATGTATGTATGTATGTATGTATGTATGTATGTATGTATATTTCCTTTTTATCTGGTTTGCTAGATTCTTTATGTGAATTCGTTTGTTGAAAATTTTTGTAGTGTCTAGGGAGAGTTATTATACCAGTATTATTAACATCCGCACTGGTTCGAATCCACACCTTTCTTATTAGTCAGTTGGTCAAGTATGAAACTAACTAATCGATGGTTTGTTTAATTTGGTTAACCAGTGAGTCATTTGTTCATATTATGTCTTACAAGCAAAAACAAAACAAATGACTTACTGTTTAATTAAACTAAACAAATAATCGACTGGTTAGTTTTATATTTAATCAATTGCTTAATCATCAAGGAGTGAAATTGAATCAGTGTGTGTGTGTGTGTGTGTGTGTGTGTGTGTGTGTGTGTGTGTGTGTGTGTGTGTGTGTGTGTGTGTGTGTGTGTATGAATGTATATCATATACATATCACCTCATATATATGCGTGTATCTATGTTTTTCTATTTGTCTAGTTTGCATCTTTCTCCTTAAGGAAATAGCCATAGTTCTTTATTTTTGTCTCTGTATGCCTGACAAGTATTCGCACACATTTATCACACATATACAAACACTAGCACATGGCTACACATAGTTATTTCTCATTTCTTGATTCTTTTCTTGTCTCTTCTATTGCATATACTTTTTTTTTCTTTTTCATTAGTGGCTTTTGTACGGTGACATCTGCAAGTGAAACTATACCTTTCGTTGATATTTTATACGCTTGCTATTCTCTTTAATTTCTGACTTTTCATCGATCGGTTTTCCAAAGAAGTATTTTAAACTTGTTATAAGTTACCTTATGATAACCATGAAGTTATGTGTTGACAGGTAAAAATGTTTCCTTATATATTATGGATGGCATTCTTTTGGAAGAGACTGACAGCTTAAGTCAGTTTATGAAAAGCGAATAAACGAGAAAAAAAAGAGGTCAATGGCTTTGCACCAAATCGTATTTAAAACAGCGCAAAATGAAACGCATCTTTTCTTGGCCGACATTCGACTTGCTTTTTCCACTCGGCTCTGAATGTGATTGATTTAAAAAGAGAACAATGCAGACTTCTCTGTCCAATCTTTTAGCTAGAAGCAATTTTTGCTTGACTGTCCATCTTAGTAAAGTTGGTATCGTTGTCCACGGTGGCAGTCTCACTATGCGGTGACAGCAATTGTTCAAACTGATATGGTGGCATATACACGTCAAAACAAACTTGCCACTTGATGTCACTTCCTATCAATTAACTAGATTTTGGCCTCATCTTTCGGATGCACACGATTTTTCATCATTAAAGTAATACATTCGTACATATAGACAAATATGCTATGATGTAGTGGGCTACCACATATACGTCCGTGTAAGTCAACATTTATACACACACACACACACACACACACACACACATATATATATATATATATATATATACATATATATATATA
>NC_068990.1:57696165-57698235 GCF_001194135.2 Octopus bimaculoides | reverse complement strand
ATATATATATATACACACACTTATTTAAACGCACATAAAGAAATATGTGCCAATACTTACACAGACATACATTTTATGTGTGTATGTGAGTGAGTATTTGTACACACACTCACATACATACATAAACGCGGAAATATTATATTTATACGTATAGAAATATATACTTCGCGTACGATTACAGCGGCATACGCGTACATAACAATGTATCTTGTATGTGTTTGTATACATATGAACATATTAGTGCACGTGTCTTGCGTGTGTACGTATGTATGTATGTATGTATGTATGTATGTACGTATGTATGTAGAAGCATAATAGTGTATTAGTATATGTGTTGATACCATCTGTTGCTTTAATTTTGGAAACCATTTGTTTATAAATCCTTCTCTGCAGCATGACAGAAAATCATGAATGAAAAGTTTGTCTGACAGATGCAGCAAACTATTTTATTGACATCTGTATCAAAATATATCTAAAAGCAATACTGGTATTGATGGAAATGAACAGAATCTCAACCGAAAAGCAAATACATTTCTTCTACTGTGATAATAGAAGTGTAAAGAAATTATTGTATAGTTTTCGGGATGATTGGATGCGCAAAAAGCTTGGAGGATATTTATATGACCAGTTTGGTCAAAGTATTAAGATAGCAGAAGCACAGTTCCGTGTTTTGTTTCTTTCTATCTTTTCTTGTTTTTCTAATACGTATATTTGAAATAAGGTCTGACGCTAAAACTAATTATAATAAAACTACTCTGGGTTTTTCAGACACTCAGCTTTGTCTCACTTTTACTTTACAAATGGAAACCGTCCGGAAATTTCTCAGTAAATAAACAAAGACTGTTCAGGATCAGCAAATTCTTCAAAAAGCTATCAAACGTATTACTCATTTTACATTCTGACGAAGCTAAATTTGCACGAATATGGTATTAATAACCAATATTTCCGTATTATATTTTACATCAAAACAAATATGCATTATATTCTTCGTCTAAACGCCATAATAACTCTCAAATACATTATAACTACACTGTATCAAAATAGTTTTCTGGGGGGTTTTTGGGGTTTTTTTTTTTTTATATTTGACACTTTGCCCACCATGTCCGTTCTGCGGCATATTTTCTTTTGTACCATCGGTCTGCATTTTTTAAATTGTTAACTATATATGATCTAGTTCACTTTACAAACTACAACATTGATTTACACATGCGCATCACCGGTGATCCTCACAATACGAAACTAACAGTATATTCATTCTGTACCGCAGATTTCACCGGCGAAACTCATTTTAAAATCTGTTAGATTGTCCATTATACCGCCATTTCTGGATCTTTTCATTTATTTATGATTTTTTACCTATGTGTTACATTTCAGATTATATTATATGACCCTCAAAGGTTTATTTTTTCCGTAAATTATTTTATAGCGAGCAGCGCTCCAGTGATTGAGATGTCTAGCTTACAATCTTTTTACCATTTCTTATCTCAGCTTTTATTGATTCAAATTGAAAAGTCTTTCGAGAAATACGAAATACAAAGAAGCATATGTTCAGTACATTCCCTAAAATGCGAATATTGTAGTTTGAACCCACAGTACTATGAATTTCCATAAAAACAGCATCACCATCAAGAGTTCACGGTGAATCTCATGGTATATTAAAAATATTACGTAGGGATTCATCGGCGATTCCCATTGTAGACAAAATGTTATAAAAAACACTTTGCTTTAATACTTTGTTATAGCTTGAGGTGTGAGATCCAAAATCTGACTTCATTGGTACATCATCAGCCTAAAAATTACAGTCATCACCTTGGCTTATTCTATTAGACATTACTAAATCCTCAGTGAGACGTAAGACATACTAACCAGCAGTAAATTGATGCCATGATGTTGTGCAGCCCATCATCATATGTAGCAACATTCTACGTTAGTTACGTCTGTGTATTTTGGAATGAATAACACTACTACTACTACTACTACTACTACTACTACTACTACTACTACTACTACTGCTGCTGCTGCTGCTACTACTACTACTACTGCTGCTGCTGCTGCTGCTGCTGCTGCTGC
>NC_068990.1:57693331-57696073 GCF_001194135.2 Octopus bimaculoides | reverse complement strand
CTACAACCACTACCACCACCACCACCATCGCCGCCGCTACTACTACTACTACTACTACTACTACTACTACTACTACTACTACTACTGCTGCTGCTGCTGCTGCTGCTACTACTACTACTACTGCTGCTGCTGCTGCTGCTGCTGCTGCTGCTGCTGCTGCTGCTGCTGCAACTGCTGCTGCTAATGCTACTGTTTCTGCTGCTGCTGCTGTTGCTGTAATATGCTTTTACTTAAGCTTGATTTAAGCCCACCAAGATCAACTTTGTTTTTCATCACTCAAGTAATGTCTTCGATGATATTGATTAGCCTCTCCCTCAAAATTGCTGGTTTTCCACTTAAATCAGAATCTGTCGTCGTCGTCATCATCATCATCATCATCATCATCATCATCATCATCATTATGCCGATATAACCGACTAGTCCCCACCCATCAAATTTCAGGCCTTGTGCCTAAAGTTGAGAGGACTATTATTATCATTATTATCATTATTATCATTATTTTCTCTTTATCACAGGTTTTGCTGGAGCGCCTGGAGTCTTGCATGTGTAGCGGGCTTTACTACCTGCAGCCTACGGTACTATGGTGTTCGTTCTTTTCAGCTATCTAATACTTTCCTGATTATTCTGGCTGTGCCAAGGAGGCAAACCTTTTGTAACAGTTCTACTGGGCACTCTATTCCAGTTTCCCTTATATTCCTCTTGATGCCTTCTGATACTGTTCCCAAGTGCCCAACAATAATAAGCACTATCTTCACCCACTTCATTTTCCTTAGCCCGTCTATTTCGTACTTAAGAGGACTGTATCCATCAAATATAAATAATGTCAATAATGTAGGATTGTATCTATTTATCTTTTCGCCTTCCTTCTTGACTATTCTGGGTCAAAGTAGCATGCAACGTCAACTATATAGCATGTGATGCACCTTGTCCACCACCACTAGATCCGGTCTATGATGCTCTGTTTGAATTGGGAAATCCCAGAGGATTTTGCTAGTCTCCGACACTGTCACTTTTTGCGGTTTGTGCTCATACCACGTTTTACCTCTTTCTAGCCCTCACTTTTCGCAGTTTCCAGTGTAGTACTTTCGCTACCTGGTCGTGTCGCCACAACGTGTAGTAGTTTTGAGCATGTGTAGAGCATTCGTTTGCGATATGGACAATGGTATTATTCACTCTATTGCAGATGCGGCACAGCAGAGACACTTGCTTATTCCTTAGGCTGACCCTCCAGTTCGTGGCCAGAGCTTGGTCCTGCACTGCCAGTATAGTGCTCAAAGTTTCATTGTTTAGGGTTCCTTTCATCAGCCAATCCCACCTATTTTTCCCACCAACTTCTGTTGCGTAATTCTTCTTCATGTCCTTTTGTTACTTCTTCCTTTGTCTTCGCTTTTCTCTGCTCCCAACACTTCCTCGTTCCTAACTGTCACTACCAAGGTTTTCTTACTTTGGGCTAGGTATCTCATTAAGCCCTGGAGTTCCATACGCACGCAGTCTTCCACTCTTATCAGTCCCCTTCCTCCATTTGGTCTCTTCATGTATAGGCGATCAGTGTCTGCAAGTGGATGACGGGCTCCATACATCATTAGGAGCTTTCTTGACTTCCTGTATATCTCCTTTAGCTCTTCCTCTGTCCACTTCAGAATTCCAGCGCTGTCCAGTCCTGCCTCAGTTTTTGTGAAGGACTTCAGGTCGTTCATGAATAGCAAGTGGTTTAGTTTCCCCTTACCTCTTCCCAGATCATACCCTAAGGGGATCATTCCCAGCACGAATATCAGTGGGAGCACACTGTCCCCACTGGAAGATTCCTTTCTTGATTTTCACCCCTCCTAGTACTTACTTCCCTGCTGTCAATTCCGTTCACCTGTATTTCATGCTATTCCAAATAAGGCTTATTATTATTATTATTATTATTATTATTATTATTATTATATATAGTTATAGTTTGGGTATTTAATGCATCATGCTAAAATCAAAGCCATAGCTCCAAAAGCTACCATAAATATTACGTAATATTTATGGTGGCTTTTGGAGCTATGGCTCCGATTTTAGCAAGTGGTATAATATACCCTACTTAATTTTAAATTACTTTATATCGTACCTGTAAAGGTGTGAACTTGCTAGCCACCTTATTATTACTGTAAATAATGGCAATAATACTACTTTATATACATATATTTATTTATGCACCCTTTTAAAGCCTAACCAGGCTCATGGGCCCGGTTTTTATGGCTTATGTGTTCCCCCGTCCGCTGGACAGGACGCCAGTCCATCGCAACGTTACTCAAGAAGAGTGAGAGAAAGTTGGGGTGAAAGAGTACAACATTGTGTCATACTTTGCCCGTCATCATAATCACGTGTTTCTACACGAGAACGCCCGTGTCCATATTGCCAGGTTGACAACAAACTTCCTCCAACAGTACAACATCCAGACACTGTCATGGCCTGCTCTAAGTCGGACTTGAACCCCATAGAGCACTTGTGGGACGAAATCCAAAGAAGGTTAAATGACATCCAACAACTGCATCACAACTCACTGCAAGTTTTAACAAAGTGTGGACTGCTATCCCCATGGCCTTCATCAATCGCTTGGTGCATTCAATGTACAGAAGATGTCTGACGGGAATCAACGCTAACGGTGGTCGCACAAGATATTTAATTCATCTCTTTGGATCCAGGACACTCCGTCATCACGTGATACCGGTTTCTATTTAGTATGTGAGCGACGTTTCTTTTGTGGTTCAG
>NC_068990.1:57684493-57693321 GCF_001194135.2 Octopus bimaculoides | reverse complement strand
ATATATATACACCTATATACATACCTAGGTGTGTGTGTGTCTGTGTGTGGCTGTGTGTAAAAAGATTCAAAGAATCGTGTGGCTATCCCAAGAAGCTCCTCTCGCGTACTTGGCTAACAGACCATATAGTTATCCAATACTGAGGAGTATAATGCAGAGTTCCAGGCAACTGAAATCCAGGAGATCTGATTGATGAAATTATCTCACGAAAAGTACGTAATCCCTAAAATGTTTAGAGGTATAAGAGGTGAATATATTTATTTAACCATTTGTAATCCTTATGACTACGACTTTTTCGCAGCCTTCTTCGTGTAATAATAAACTGAATATACACCGAACTTATCATTACATGGAGTAGACAGCGATACGGTTGTAATCCTAAAGATGATAAGTGTTTAAATAAGTATATTCACCTCTCATACCTCCTGACCTTTTATGGTTTATGCGTGTGTGTGTGTGTTTGTGTGTATATATATATAATGAGACTAGAATATCTCGAAATCACTTCTCTTAGACTTTGAGGCCCTTAAGTTTTCGCTGAAAAGTATATACACAAATCTGTTTTCCAGTATATGATCTATATGCTACATGGTTTTTCTTGAATGTTTTATATTCAACTTAATTGCAGGTTTTAATTTGTATTTGCGCAATATATTTCTTGCATGTTATCTATATGGAAAGTATTCATTCTTGATCAACTGGGAAATTTAATTCTGGCAGACTAGTACCCTAACTAAGAGCAGGGAGAAATGTACGACTCTTCCGCTTTATGCTATAAAATTGGAGTCAAACACTAGTTTTGATGAGGCTCTGGGGGTTCTGAAGGTATTTAATTTACTTTTATATTGTTCTATGATCACCATCTCACAATCAACCAAATGTAATTTCGTAACAGGCGGTATAAATAACTATGTCTCTATAGTAAGAACTCGATTGCCTTCCCTGTAGTGTAGTGAGGCTATAATAATTACTCAGTAGGTGGTGTTGACAACAATTTAATCTTTTAGTCTCTGTCCTACCACACTTTAGTTGATATTTCTTATCAAATTAGGTGTCACGTTTTTGTCAGTAGTATCCATTTATGACAAATATTTAAACAAAGATTAAACAAAAGAGATTTATTTCTATGTCTAAATTGCTTTTACTGAGCAATTAGACATGAAACTTACAGCATTGATAGAGAAATATATTCTACTTAAGTTTTAATAGCTGATAATAATTAGTTGCACATTCAACACCTGCAGGTTTTATTAGTGCCTTCATCGAAAGCATTAAACAAAACTTGCCATTCTTTTATGATTCTTCCAAAGTTTAGTCTTCCAACAAGCTTCTTAATGTCACATCAATGCACCAGTGTCCTCCTCCATCCAACTTTATTAACGCCAATATGCGTCTCATAACTTCCTTGATACAAACTGTTGTAATATTGTTGTAGTTCACAGAATGGTATATTTATTGTTAGCTATCATATGACCTGTGTTTGTTTATAGGATGTATATATTAATTTTCAATTTCCTATAAAGTTTTTCTTCGTCGTACTTTTCTAAACAGTCGAAAGCAAAAGAGGAACCAACCTCTACGTTTGTCGTTAGTTTACATAAGTACATGCATCACTCCTATAAAATCTTTCCCCATTACACATTTCTATATTTAATGCGATGTATAATGATCCCAAAGCAGTTTTCGCGCCAAACTTTTTCAAACATTGAACAAAGAACTGAAATTAAATGCTTTTAGCAAACATTATTCAGACATAGGATAAAGAACTAAAATTAAATGCTTTTTAGCTCTATATACAATTTTTATATCGGTAAGGTAACAGCAACGGTAAGGGTCACGTTCCCTACAATATTTAATCTCGTTCTTTTGAATTCAGATGTTTTAAACGTCTCGGTGCTCGAAAAAACTAGCCCTAGTAATAAGACTGACATTATCATAGCTTAAGTTTCCATTGCCCTACTCAAAATCAGTTTTATCCTAATCTAAATCACCTTTAACCTTGCATTAATGACATCAATAATATAAAGTGTAAGTTTCCAAGCAGCAATCGAGATGAGTTGCACAAACTAGTCTTATAGTAAACTTAAATTTATGGCACTCACTGCCCAAGTAATGGTATTATTTTTTCTGTATATGATTCTGTATTTTTCATGATTTTCCAAAGGTTTATATGAATTTATGTAAAGTGAAAATAGGAAAAACCGTATCTTGAACTCAAATTGCTCAAGAATATAGTTTTATTTCACAGTACTCATCATAGAAATCAATGGCTATTCATTATAAAAACATTAATCCGGGAATTATTATAGAAGAGGAAAGCGGGACTCGCGACTCAATCCATTTCTAGCGGCATAAACGGTGTATGTGAAATGAAAGTTCCCTAGCTCGGAATGGAACAGTGTTTAAGTGCACCCAATATTGCTAACGGAGGCTTCTGCCAGCTCGCTTGATCTGCTAAGAATAGCAGGAGTAAAAATTTTCCTGAAACTACTCTATAATCTCTTGAGAAATTAAGTGAACAGTTGATGATGTATTCCTAGATATGCTATGTCTGAAACAGAAAAAAGAAACAAAAAGAATGGTCAGAGTGGTAATACTTTTGATCGTAAATGTACTCGTCAGAACTGACTTGCTGTTAAACAACAACAACTACAACATATCCCTGTACAATTACATCTTTGGACTTGCTATGAGGTCAAGTTTCGTTTGAAAAGAGATATTGTCTTTTGAGTCATTCTTCTGTTTTTGCTAATATTTACTTTATCGACTCTAACATTGATGAATTAATAAACTCTTATTATCATTAAAAAGCGAAAATCAAAACTAGATATCTTAATGCCTCTAGGCTTGTTCTCTATTATCCGTACAATTTCCACACACATGCATATAATATTACAATATAATATTCTTTTTGTGTATTTAGCCTTTATCGTAGCCACAGGCAATATTTCTCACTATAAGTCGCAATGCATATTAACGAGTTACTTTAAATATTTTAAAGATTTACATGAAAAAAATGTTACATGTTGTATAACTATATAACTGGAGTGACGAACGTCATAGACTAAATGCAAGGATGTTTCAATTGCCGGTTGAATTCCTTTCACGCTAACTATTGTTCACACATTCCTAACTGAGAAATGTATGAATGTCACAACTGCCTTTATAATGAAGTTTGCTGTTGTTATTTAGCTCCAGGTCAGCTATGACTGAACAAATTAACAATCAAAAGCTTCTCGACCATGATCATCCCTTCCTCTTGCGTAACATGAACTACAGCGTCCTTTGTATTCTATTTAAGATGGTAGAGTGTGAATTCAGAAATATTTGGTTGCTTTTTCTAGCAGGTCACAATGAATACATAGAGGTTTACTAATTTGACTTAAAAGTGTACCTTGGGTTACAAAGGTACCGTGAACAGTAATCACAAAGAAAACTAGGTTTACAATCCATTCTTTTTCGATTCTGAAATGTAACCAATTAACTTTCTTCTCGTTATTAATGGTATTTCAAAAAGCATGGACATCTCTGAGTCTCATAGTTTTGAAATTCAGTTATTGTTGTATAAGAAATATAAATTAGAATTTGTTTGCCATCTCTGAGAAATGCTCGAAATAAATATCAGATATGTTTTTCCACATACAAAAACTACTGGAGCTACATAAGATGTTGCAGATTCTTCGCTTAATGGTAACTAAATCTATCGCAGTGTTGAAAACCCTTCTGTATGATAAGCAGGTATTTTAGGGTCACAGGCGTTTCGCCGCTTAACATGTTCGCTTCACCTGAATGGTCTAGATTGGTTGCTTCGCTGACACAAATGTCTCTTCTCTGGCGGAGAGATCTCTTCTCTGGCAGAGGGCTCACTTCTCAAATACAACCACTTAGAACTGCCTTCTGCTCTCGGTATCTCTTTGGCGAGGTATTTTGGTTACTTGGATTTCAAATTAATCTTTAATGCTAAATAGTGCATCGATCTTGCTGGAAAATCGCAGTAGTCAACTGTAATAAGGAATGATGTAGTGTGTCATTTTCGGCTTTCTTTTCCTCCCGTGTTATTGTGATTTCTGCCTTGTTACTAGTTTACTAACAGTCTTTGCGTTTATTTACAGATATTAATAAATAAGCTTATAATTAATCTTTTATATATTTAAATATTTTATGTTACAGTGTTAACTGTGAAGCAGCGGTTAAATTCGCTTTTCCGATTATAAATTTATAACGATAAAAATGAGTAAGTTAATCAGTGTTTTGGGAGTAAATTAAATTGGTATTGTTCAATACTACAAAAAATCTCGTGTTCATGATCAAAAACCTCATTTCTTTTAACCGATTCCTTTATTGATTTTAGATAACAGTTGTAATATACATGTATAACTTGGTATGGGAATGAGACTGAAAGAATTGATGAGAAATGCAAGCTGGAATCCCAGTACCATTAACAACAGATAGCCGAACTCAACTGTAAACAATGCCTCTGATTGAAGAACTAAGTCCCATTGACGTATTTTTCAAGGACTTTTATTTTTGAGCCTCCTACTAAAAAGTAGCCATCACGGGTTAGAATGTTGCTGCTGCTGCGGCTGATGACAATAATAATGATGGTGATGGTGGTAATATTGATGATGGTGATATAAACTGCGATTACATTAACAGCAAAAATTTCATGTGAATTTCCTCTGTGGCTAATATCATTTGTTGGAAATGGCGGATTACTTCTGGATACGACTGTTTTTGCCTCCTCAAATAGATCGGTTAATAAAAGTTTTACGTCAATACTTTTCTTTTATATTATGATCTCCTAAAAGTATGCTTTCCTTTCTTGGGAGACCAAGATAAGGTTGCGAACGTCAATCGAAGACATTCATTCCCATGTAACCAATAAAGTTAACTAATTGTCTTCTTCGCTACACAGCAAACCGACTGATTTTATCTTCATTCTGTCCCTACCTCTAAACTACTTTTTTTTTCCTTCCTGAAAATGAAATACATTTTTACTGCCGAGTATTCTATACTGGGAACAGCACATGCTTCTCACTATTGAAGTTTACAACTCGTCTGATGGATAGTTTATCTCTGATGTCCAGCTAATGTCCGGCAACTCATTCGAATTGTTTTTGTTTGTTTTTTTCGCCTTTTATTATTCGACCTTTGTAGCAAACATCACATTTCTCATTCGTTGTTTTTCGTTTTCCTGTCCTTCTTTTTACTTTCTTACTTTTACTTTATCATTTATCACTTATCCTGATTCCATTTTTACATTTATTTCTACCAAAAACTAATATATCCCAAGCATTAAAATAAAAGCTTTCGTTTTATTTTCCGTCTATGATTTTTTTTATTTTTTTATTTCATCTCTTCTTTAAGATACATTCTAACAATTTCTTCTCTGTTTTTATTTGGCGATGAAAAATGAAATACTGGTTCATGAACTTGGTGATCTTATCCAAAACGTAAGTGGCCACTGTCGCTTATTCATCTAGCAGGCATTAAATTGGTTTTATCGATATAATTCTCTCTTATTTGCCCTTGAGAGATAGCTTTGGCGATGTAATCCTATAAAACTTGCGATGGGCTTTCGTCTAACTTTGCAAAGCAACAACGTGTGACTGTGTGTGTGTGTGTGTGTGTGTGTGTGTGTGTGTGTGTGTGTGTGTCTGTGCATGTGGGTGTATTTATGTATGTGTACATGAATAGTAGACAGCAGTATTTCTTTCTCAGATGCATACTTTAAACTCGGTGTTTGGTTACTGATATCAGCAGCGATACGATTGTAAGCATTCGGAAATAGACAAGTGTGTTTGTAGACAACTGCAGCACGAACGATGAGAGATGACTGCTGGCTGACATCAATGAATACCGCTCAGCTGATAGAAAATGGAAAAGATTGTTTCTAAACATGACATTCCTATTTATCTTGGTCGTTCGATTATGACAGCAGGCAATAGCAGTTCATAGACCACATGCAGAGAGAAGAATGAACAAGAATAAAAAAACTGTCGACGAAAACTATAAAATGACAAGGAATCGTGGTTAATAAATAGCGGGGATGTATTAAAGAAGAAAAGAGAGAGAGAGAAGAGAAAAAAATAAGAAAACTTTTTGTCTATATAAGTGTGGTTACGAGGATATTTATGTTCTAAGAGAAAAAGGAAGCGCATTATTAATAAAACAAAAAGAAACGGCGCCCGAGAAAGTGTCTGGCATGAAAGAAAGTATATAAATGAATGAAAGAAACCGAAGAAAGAAATAGTGTGAACCATGCAAAAATTGAAGAGAAAGTCAGCAGGTGAGAAGAAAATAAGAAAAAGTAGCCAAGAAGTGACACGAAGTGATGTATTGATGGATTAATGGTAGAAGATAGTGACACCTACGTTAGAACGTGATATGTAATTACGACACCTTACTCCTAAACTGGTTAGCAAATATATGGCTGAATACCAAACAGATTTATAGCTTCTCAACCTCTATGCATGTTTGTTTGTATGCGTGTGTGTGTGTGTGTGTGTGTGTGTGTGTGTGTGTGTGTGTGTGTGTGTGTGTGTGTGTGTGTGTGTGTGTGTGTGTGTGTAAGTGTGGGTGTGTGTGTATATGCATAATGCATACTTATAGCTACTGTTCTTTCAGACTGTTCGCCAATACATCTCATTTCACATGCTTCTTTGCCAGTTGGTTTCTTGGCTCATCTTTTAAAATACGTCATGATGTAAATAATATATAGTTTTGAAAGTTAGAAAACAGAGAAAACGGAAATAATTACTTCGAAAATTACGTAATGTTTTCGCCATAAAGATTGTGATTTTCTGTTACGGAATTTAAGCGACATCAGACTCATAAATAGAATAGACTGCCTTTTCTTTCTTTTTTGTTTACCTTTTCTATATCATCCATATATATATGATAAATAAAACAAGTAAGCCATTTTAATAAAAGTTAAATAGTTTTGAATTAAGGAGCTACATTTTTTTTTATATTTTCAGTTTCGTCTTTTATCTTTCGTTTGCAAGTTGTCACATCATCCGTAAAAGTGTTCGCAGTGAAATCTAAGAGCATCTGCTTAAATATAATGGTTATCGACTTAGTCACCTGAATAGATAGATACATTTGATTTATATAATACCAATCTAACAGTCTAGCGATATTCATACAAGAAATATTCCTTACACACCCACACAGACGCTCGGTTGCGCATGAATGTATGTATGTGTGTATGTATGTACATGTCTGTGTGTATATATATAGATATGTGCGTGTGTGTGTATGTATACATATATTTACCTGCGTATATACATACATATATATGTTATGTAATACAGTATATATATATATACAGACATGCATGCACACACGCAGACAAAGCGACACGTACACACAGACGCGCGCACACATGCACACACGCACGCACACACATTGCTAACTAGATTATCCTGGAACATTGCCTATGAAATACTTTAGGCTATCGTTTTCAACATTTATTATCCTTTGTTTATAACTTCATTTTATATCTTTTTTAAAGAATGTCTTCATTCTTTGCTGCGCAAAACGTTTCACGTAGTACTTAGTTCCTGGTTTAAAATTTACTATTTGGTTATTAAAACTTGAATAGACTTTAAAAATGAAATTAACATGCTTACCAACCACATGGTTCCGGGTTCAGTCCCAGTGCGTGGCACCTTGGGCAATTGTCTTCTACTTTAGCCTCGGGCCGACCAAAGCCTTGTGAGTGGATTTGGTAGACGGAAACTGAAAGAAGCCCGTCGTATATATGTTTATATATATATGTATGTGTGTTTGTGTGTCTGTGCTTGTCCCCCACCATCACTTGACAACCAGTGCTGGTGTGTTTATGTCCCCGTAACTTAGCGGTTCGGCAAAAAGAGACCGATAGAATAAGTTCTAGGCTTACAAAGAATAAGTCCTGGGGTCGATTTTCTCAACTAAAGGCGGTGCTCCAGCATGGCCGCAGTCAAATGACTGAAACAAGTAAAAGAGTAATGAATGAATTAAAACGGATCGCACATATTGGCAATTTCACCTTCTATCACCTTGAATCCCATCCGTTATATTTGTTTCTGAATTAACTGTTAATTATTTTAGACCTTGTTAACGTACTCATTTGAAATTCCAGCTTTGTGCCTGGAAATAAACAGACTACAAATCACATGAAGTAAAAAATTTGAATAAAGTCAAAGAGGATAGATTTCGAAGCAGAAGCAGAAGGAAAAGAGGGTTTGAAGGCAATTGTTATACTGAAGTTCGTATGAGAGAGATGCTACAGTGGAGCGTGATGTACATATATATCATTTATTCTACTGCTACGTTCTTGTTTCAGAAGTAACGTGCATAATAGTAGTAGTTTACGAATATACAGACTGTTATTTTCTAGATGTACAGGACAAACGCCGTATGCATTACCATTTAATATGTAACCATGTCGTTTACAATTTGTTCAGTATGCTCCTTTTAACTATAAGTTATGAAAAACCTTTAACATCAACACGAACATTACAAATTTATGAAAAGTATGTACAGTATGAATTAGACACTACAATAAGAAGAACCCACAGCAATTCCGTGTCTCTCGTCAGTTACAATTCTCTATTTCTAATCCGTTTCTACTGTCTAGGTTAAATTTCATAAAAAGCGTCGTGTAGTGAAAGATGATAACACTGAGACAAGTTCTAACAAGTTTCATGTTAGCTTAACGCTGAGAAACAAGGGAGATTTTTAAGGCTTTGGATGCTGATCCGTCATCAGAAAAATGAAAATAAAATATGAAAAGGTGTTTGGAAAAAATAGGGAAGAAAGGGGGTTAGAAGTCAGGTGGG
>NC_068990.1:57674241-57684483 GCF_001194135.2 Octopus bimaculoides | reverse complement strand
TAGAGATGGGCATAAGGGAAGTGAGTATGTGGTGGTATGGGGTGCGTAATTAATCCAGATTCTTCTCATTGGTCATGTCACCACCTTTGTAAAAGGAACACTTTATAACGCTCATCTCTTATACAAACTTCAGCATCACAACTGCCTTCAAACTCTCTTTTCCTTCTGCTTCTGCTTCTAAATCCACCATCCTCTTTGACTTTATTCAAATACTTTCAGCCACTGGCAGCTTTTCAACTATCTCTAACTCTGCATTGAGGTCGTCTATCGTACATGAAATTGAAGTCACAATCTTCAGTGGCTTCAGTGTACCCAACTATTCCTGACTGCTTAATGCTTTCCTAACGACACTGCTGGTACAGAAACCGAATCTTTTGTCACCTTGAAATACCTACGTTAGTTGGTGTCATTAAAAACCTGCATCTCGAAACGAAACACTGTCATTCCAAATACTTTTTGATCACATTTTCACCTCATAACCAAATCCTTACCTAGCCATTGTCCTGTCATCGCTGCCAATGGCTCCATCACCACAGTCTGATGACAGTTTATTCAAAGTTAACTATAACATGTCTTCCTACTATACAACAACCATACTCTCAAATTATCTGGTATTTCAGATCAGCTAAAATCTAGTCAAACATTCGAAAACCTTACATTGATTCCACTCACTATGAAATGTACTTTACTTATCAACTAAGACTTAATCAAAAGATCAATGTCATCCTCCAAAGTATGTTTCTATGCAATCAAACATTACATTCTCCAAAATCCCAAGTCGTTTCCTTGAAGCTGAGCTGTAGGTGTTCTGGCAAAAATTACTGCTTGCATAACCTGTGATAAATATCATTCATTGCCATATCTCTTCATCGCCATATAGGAGGCGTTTCCTCATCCAGTAACAGAGAAAGCAGCCGTCTTGAGAACATATTATATAAATCTATATAATAGAAATGCAAACATGGAAAATCTGCAGATTATAAAAAAATGAACAACCTTCATCGATTTCCGAGCCATATTGGTTCTCCTTGTAGGTGTCTACATCGTTTGACTAAACTCAGGGAGATAAGCAGCCGATTTGTATATAAACTCAACGAATACTGTAGCTACAGAGAACTGGAGCATTAAGTGTTTAACACTTTATTTAATATATATCGTCTGTCGATGGGCATCTCGGTCCATACAGTGTCAATAAACAGTATATGTTTCAAATTTTGGCACAAGGTCAGCAATTTCGACTCCAGTATTCATCTAGTACTTAATTTAAAGATAGGCGAAATACTGCTAAGCATTTTTCCCCTGTGTGCTAACGATTCTGCCAGCTCGTCGCTTTGTCTATCAATGTACAATATAATACAGGTAAAACTATATAGTAAAATTACAAACATAGCAAATTTATCTAGTTTTCCGTATTTCACGGCCTATAGGCTTTCTCACCATATAAGTTGCAGGATGCAGTCTGTTGTATTGCCAACGGTGGTGTTTTGTCTTACGGACGTTTTAGAATATTTATACCCGCCATTGCTTGAAAATCAAGATGGTTACAAGAAATGTACTCCTGCAGATAAAACACTGCATTTGCTGCTTGTTTTACTGTCAACTCCACACTTCACATATACAAGAAAACCTTGTTAAAATTCTCCTTAATTCCCCGCCATTATCTTTACGTCTCTAGCAGCAAATTGCAGTTACCAAGTCGTAATATTTTCCAGATCACTCCAATTTGATAAAACGCGTTGACCATGATGGATTTAATTTCTTAACTTCGAAATATGCCATTCCATGTAGCTCCAGGTCTCACCTGGCTCCTTCTCGTTTTAAGAATTTGTCAAAAGTTTATTGGACCATAAGACATTTCTAAAAAGACATTACTTACTGACACTACCAACAACTACTGATTTCAGCAATACGCATAATTGCTATAGATACCAAGGAGAGAAAAAAGTCATAACCTAATGACTAATCTTTCTCTTCATAGTTACAAAATACTTTGGACAGTTTTTGACCAATATGGAGTTAATTTCCCACAACCTATGTTAGTTTATTGTTTATATACGCAATTGCCCAGTGGTCAGAGCAGCGGACTCGCGGTTGTAGGATCGCGGTTTCGATTCCCAGACCGGGCGTTGTGAGTGTTTATTGAGCGAAAACACCTAAAAGCTCCAGCAGGAGATGGTGGCGAACCCTGCTGTACTCTTCCACAACAACTTTCTCTTACTTCCTGTTTCTGTTGTGCCTGTAATTCAAAGGGTCAGCCTTGTCACACTGTGTCACGCTGAATATCCCCGAGAACTACGTTAAGGGTACACGTGTCTGTGGAGTGCTCAGTCACTTGCACGTTAATTTCACGAGCAGGCTGTTCTGTCGATCGGATCAACTAGAACCCTCGACGTCGTAAGCGACGGAGGGCCAACAACAACAACTCAGGACTAGGCTGATGTTACTCCCACTAACACAATTCTTGTCGTCAGCATTCATTCGTTGTCGAAGCTGTTTCAAAATTTTCTAAAATCTTGTGAACTGCCAATAAAGAATGTTATTGGTATAGAAAAAGATACATGGACACATACAAATAAACACAGAAAAACACATAGAGAAAAGTACACAGGGAAACATACACACACATACGGAGCTAACATATTTCGAAATAGCATCATTTTTCAGTATTGTGCTCCTTATCTATTGCATAAACTCATGGGTATCAGGGGTGTATTTTAATTTATTTCTGCTTTTTAGCTTGTATATGTTGTGGCAATTTTTCCTACGTTATAATTAATGATGTCTTCAATAATAGCTTATTGCTATGAGACATAAATCTGGAAGTCTTAATGACGCTAAACATTACATCTAACTAGAATGCTTTATACAATCTGAGGCTATGTCTATCGTCTACTTGTTAATGTTCTATATTTAGCTAAGACCACAATTAACGGATCTACAGAAGAAATTATATTTTTAATCAAAAATTCCTAGCATTTGAAAATTAGGGGCCTTTCTATTTTTTTTTTTTTATATATTTTAGTCAGAATTTTGTTAGATAATAAATTATGAAGTTATTCACTTTACTATTCAGTTAGCCATTAATGAAATTTTCTATAGGTTTGTAGGTCTGTGGTTAATAATTATAGGTTTTTCCAAGAGATTCTGGAAGTGGCCCTTCCATCGCTTGAAATTACTCCGTTGACTTCAGACTCTTCAGTATTCATAGATTGTCATATATGTATATAATTTTCTTTGCGGTTTTCCGGACACTGCTAGAGAAGAAAGAAGGATCTGGGTAGTAACCAACTACGTTGGTATCCTCGAAATAGTCGTAATCGTATTAAAAGTTCTATGGAGATATATGTCGATCAGTCAACAACACACGATACTATATGCCACGAAGAGGAATTGTCAAGCATAGTATGGAGCATAGAGATGAGTGGGTGGTCAGGGTAACGCGAATCTGAACAGGCTCAAACCGATGACGACGATGACGACAACAACGACGATGACGACAACAACGACGATGACGATGATGATGATGTATTTGTGTGCGTATGTATGTGTGCACGTATGTTCGGATATCTAATGGAATTCATACCGATGGTTTCGTAGGACAGATGCATATTGATATATATCAGCGTTAATCCTCAGTCAGTACTAAAAAGTGTAGGATGTTTATGAAGGAGAACATTTTTAAATATAAAATTTACTTGCAAAGGCACCAGAGAAATATATTTAAAAAATACGCAGTACATTTTGTATTGAATGCCTTCATTCCATTTGTATGTTTGTGTGTACGTGTATGAGTCTGTGTGTATGTGTGTGCGTATGAATATGAGAGAAAGGGTGTGAGAGAGAGAGAGAGAGAGAGAGAGATAGAGAGAGAGAGAGATAGAGAGAGACGAAAAGAAGGATGCAACACAAGCAATACGTCTATGGCTACATCAGTTGAATGTTTCGTTCTTGCTTGAAAATCGAAAGAGTCTGCTTTGAGTTTGATTTCGCTGCGATTTTAGCAGTTTGAGTGAGTCTATTGTGTTTCCCTATGTTGGTTTGTGATAAAATGTTATTTAATTCAGCTGAGCATAGGCGAGGTAAATAGAAAATTTCATTTGGAATTTACGAATTCCAGTTTAAATTTTTACTTATTTTCTTTCAAATGACGATGAAGTAAGCTCTCCTTATTCGGTGCTGACTTAACTACTTCCTTATACTGGTACAAAATCTTACACAAAGACCAATAATTATCGTAGGAGTCTATGTGTAAGTTTGTTGTTGTAAGAGGTAAAAAGTGAGATCTATGCCGGCCGAATTTGAACTCAACACGAATGCGCAAAATTAGTTGCACTTATACTCTCTATAGAATTTCAGTTATTTAATAACTTTATATTTTGTTTACACTTTTACAGTAATTCCGCGACTATCGTGGGTGTTACGCTCCCCCCCCCCGTGATAGGTGAAAATCCGCGAAGTAGAAACAGTACTGTATAATTTTTTAAGATTATTTTTATAATTTGCATATACTTCTATTATAAAGGCAAAACAACAACACGGAGAAATAGACGTAAGGTTAAATAATAAACTGCAATAGGTGAACCGCGATATGGCGAGGGATTACTGTACAGCAGAAAGCAGATGTATCCATTCAAAATTTCATTACCCTTAACAGAGGAAAATAGTTGACTATACTAATCTATCTTTTGTTGAGAAATGTTAATTTTAAAACCATTTTCTGTTGTCAAGCTTATTGAAGCAACGTGACTTGCAAAAATCGCCAATTATTTTTTCGTTTTGTTTTTTGTTAGATACTCAACATTATTACTGGAATAACAATAAAATCTAATTTTTATATTGAGAATAATGAACTTTGCGTTGGTTCAAAGACATACATTCGTAAAATGATATATTAAATGTTTCGAGAATTCCTGGCTGTTTGAATTGTTTATAGTATATTACTGATATTGAATCTATCCAACCAAGGAACCTATACGGGGTTTCTCGACTTAATAGAAATACTAGCCACATCTCCCTCAAATTATACACCACTGACATTGAATAATGTGACTTTAGTTTCCGTGCACAAAATAATGCGATGGTCACGATTGTAATGCCTTTGTACTAGGTTTTCATGATCAAGGCTGACCTAGACCTAAGCAACAACTAATCTTACTGGATTTATCGACCTTAGAATCGTGAAAGGAAAACTCAAATGCGATGAGATTGGAATTCAGGAATGAGTGAGATGAAACTACCATCCACCTCTTAAATTTTAGAGGGAACACCAAATTTTAAAGAGAGAAGACAATCGATTATATCGGTCTCTGTCCTCCTATATGACTATGTATAATATTTTATCTTTATAGGACCTAGAAGGTGTAAAGGCAAAAGAAACTTTGTTAGGATTTGAACTCAGATCGTAAAGGAGTAAATCTAAAACGAGCAAGTTATTTTGTCTGACACTGTTGCGGTTCTGCTAATCCACCATCGTTTTCCTTATTGGAACATTTCTAGCATTGGCAGAAAATAAAAATATTTAGTACATTATTTTATCGCCCCCTGTTTAAAAGGGCAGCCAACTTTCTAGGATTTGAACTCAAAACGATATCAGTGAAGCAAATACCGCAAGGTATTTGTCGTGATAACAGATACGTCAATTCCCATCATTTCTTTGTTAAAATACTAATTGTTTATGCAAGCACAATCCACGAAAGGGAATATTGAATTTCAGGAAAGGAAACAGTTGCTTAAATCGACCCCAGTATTTGACAGGTACTTTATTTAACCTACCCTGTAAAGGCGAGGCATACAGCTTGAAATCTCGGTATTTGAACTTAGAAAGTAAAGATATGAAATAAATACAGTAAGACATTTTGTTCGACGGTCTACCCATATTAAAAGCACAAATGGTTCTCTGCGTAATATTAACATTCTCAATATAACTAATAATGTGTATGGAAAGTAATATGGCAATCTCAAGCAGAAAGTTTACAGGTAAAACAATTCTGATGTAAGTAATTATGTAGCTACAGCTGCCAGGTGATAGGAAATTAAATCTATACATGCATTAGTTGAATAAAGGCAATTATTTATATATAAAGAGCAGCTGAAATGTTTCAAAGATACATTGTTCGTTTTATCAGTGTAGTGGGAAGACCGACAATAATTATGCAAGCTTAATATTTCGTATATATTTAGGCAACTATACAACGAGAGTTTTAGCACAACTAAGCTAAAGCCATGATATTAGCGAAGGGGAAATGTGATAAAAATATAATTACATATCAAATTTTACGGCGGTTATAATACGAGAAATTATCCACAAGTGTTCGTAATTGATTGGCTAGCTATATTAAATGGAGTATGCTCGTTTTAAGAACAACCGAAATGACGATAAAGATACGACAACAAATGAGTTTATGTTTATCAACAGTACTCTAACACTAATTGCAAATCAGCTTTCTCTTAATTCTCTCATGTCTTCCACTCTTTATCATAAACAATAAAATAATTAATCTTATACATCAACTGTTACCTCTATAGATTCATATTCTAGGGTCACACATCATCATATACACTAACACAAAATGCACAAACGTTTATACTAATACACGCATGCAAATACACGATTGCACAAAAACAATCACACACACAGATACATTCATAGAGACTAATGCAAAGATACATACACATGCAATCACACAAACACCCACACAGATGTAGATGGTTTTTAAGAGGATAGGTGTCAGCACCATCATGTTGTGCAGTCAGAATGAATCTGTAAGGGGAAAATCAGGGGCGTAAAGGACCAGCTTCTGTCTTGCAGGTGCCTGTCACATACTCAGTACAATGAGAAAAGTAAAGGCTAATCAGAACTGACATCGATTATAGCGCAAGAGTTACCGCATCAATGACTGTATGGTCAGGATGTTAACTTTGCAACCACGTAATCCCACGTTCGATTCCATTGTGCGACAGTTTGGACTAGTGACTTCTAGCACAGCTTGAATGTAGTAGAATTAAATAAATATAGCCGTCAAACTGCTAGGATGTCCGTCTTATATATACATATGTGTGTGTGTGTGTGTGTGTGTGTGTGTGTGCGTGCGCGCGCGTATCTATCTACCTATCTATTTGTCTGTCTGTCTGTCTGTCTGTCTGTCTGTCTATCTATCTATCTCCTTCTCTCACTCTCTTTATATATGTGTGTGTGTATGTGTGTGTATATGCATATATTTATATATATATATGTATTTATATATACATACATATGTATATATGTATATATATTCAAAAAGGGATAAAACTCTTTTACAAGAATTTTATCAAAAAGCCAGTGTGTAAAAAAATTCATAAGGGAAATTTCTATTCCCAAGAATATAATTATTCGTTGGTTGTTTTTCCTCGCATTAGGTACTAAATGTGGTTATTTTGAGAAGTCCACTGTGTGGCGTTATTATTTTTCTGTAATAATGCCCTTTATATGAATATATGTATATATATATATATATATATATATATATATATATATATATATATATATATATATATATATATATATATATATATAGGTGATGCACACAAAGTAACGAGAAGTCAAACACATGAAGAAAACACAACACACTGAAAAAACGCAGAAAAGTTGAAAAGGTTAGTATGTTTTCTTGTGACTATATGGTCACCTGAAGCAATTGACGAAAACATCGCACATGCTATTAACTCACACTCGATTATGTTGTGGTATACGAGTGTGTAATAAAAGCATTACATTTATATCTTGGTTTGGTATTGACTTATATATTTAAGTTGGAGCCTTGTTGCTCCATCGAAAACATACTCTTGCTTTTGTGCTCGTGTGCGTCTGTGTTCTCATGAGAGTGTGTATACCTGTGTATGTGTGTGTACGCATGTGTGTGCATGTGTGTATTGTGTGTGTACATAATGTTGTACATCTTTTGGCATTTTGTATCGGCTAAGGGTGCTTGCATCGATGGAAAACAGGTACTGTACAAATGAAGGTCTTTACAAGAACAGATTTATTACCGCCAAAATATGCACCGTCTGAAGTATGTCAAGTGTGGATCACTCTGGAACCTGTAAATGACGACGTTATTGTTCATCGATTGCGATATAAAATCAATAAAAATGTAAGAAATAATTGTTTTGGCACTTCTTTAGATCATGAATAACCCTATCACAAATATTTATAACTAAATATTCTCTAAATTCTTATATATTTGTTTGATGATATTTATACAACCAAAGGTACTGAACTGGTAGAAGGGACATTAACACGCTGGGCCTAATACTTAGCGGCATTTCGGCCGTCATTACATTCTGAGTTGAAATTCCGCCAAGATCGATTTTGCCTTTTCATCCTTTCGCGGTCGATGAATTAAGTACCAGCTGAACGCTGGCGCTCAGTGTAATCCACTAACCTCTCCTACTACAAACTTGCTGGCCTTGTGCCGTAATTTGAAACCAACATTATACAACAATCTTTCGACATTCGCATGTATCGACAGCTATAGGTGTTCACGTTAAGACATATACCCTCAGATATGTGTTGACATCGTTCTAATGAAACTTCAAAACACAAGGTGAATCTTATTTTTTTTTCTACTTCGCAAAAAATGTGTTGGCAAAAATGTTCAAACAGTTAAATCAACCTTAATATCTTATTCTTATGTAATATTTATTACCACTTAAATGTGAATGTTCTGTTAGAACAAACTTTATTGTGGTATTTACCATGAGAGAAACTCTCATATATGTAGTTTTTTGGGACAGAATGCACGCTTGTTTGTTTATATTGCCAGTGGGGAGATAACTCCCCGCCAACTCCAGCATTGAGACCACCGGGTAACGTGATTTCGATCTTCTTTGATCTCATTGGTTGATAGATGCTCGACCGCTAGAGATAGCAGCGACTCATCTCTCCGCTAGCGATATATAGAAAACCAGGGCCAGAACAGGTACTATCTCATTGTTAAGTAGTGTAGATTCCTCCCAATTAAAGGAAAATATCCATTTGCTAGCAGATACTTATATGCGATGCAATTAGTGTGCAAGGGATTTTGCTTCAGAGCCAGCACTTGCAAAATGTAATAAAAAAAAAAACCCGAGTTCAATGGCAATCTTGGCAGAGATGATTGCTACTGGCTAATTCTATCTGAATATAATATTCCTAAATGATCTGATAGTAATTCCCGGTGGCTAGATGAACGAAGAAACTGTAAAATAAAGTATCAACTGATGTTAGAGGTATATCTGAATTCATGACCCGCAAGCATGCAGTCAAATACTTTATCCATTAGGCTATATTATAAAGTAATGAAGACTGGAAAGCTTTGAAATTTCTGTAGGATAATCACAAAATATAATGTAAAAGTTATCATGGACGCTTAGCTTTACATTGCAGCGATAGCTTGAAAACTGCTGTAGAGCAAAGTTTTAGCATTGGGATCTAGCATCGCTACTAGACAGAGAGGTTGATGGAAGGAAAGCATCAACATTAGTAGGATTCGAATTCTTGAACAAAAATAAATAGATAAATAAAATAAGTAAAAATATAAATCTAATAACTGAAAAGTTTAACGTTAGATTTTCTACTTTCTGTAAAAGTTCTATTGCTCTCAGGTGTTTCCTAACTTAGGTGACCAAACGAGCAATGGCCTTGGAAAATAAATATGTTAGGGAATTATCCTGCAAATTCTACAAAGTTTAAAATTTGAAGATTTAGAAATATGACAAAACGCCTTACGCTGTACGGAACAAACTATTATTACGCACACTCAGAGACTCTTAAGACAAATCATATATAAATTAAATAAAAACATATTCCTATGTACGGTTAAGTTATCGATAGCGCTTACTATTGCTTATTATATTTCACACGCACGCGCACACACACACATAAACACACACATACATGAACATATGTACATACACACACACATATAACTTACATATAACTCCTTTGTTAGTGCAAATTTGGCTTACAGTTGTTTTCAGTTGTCATTATAGATAGGTTTACTTGATTGAGCTATTGATCAATTGAGGTAAATTCAAAGATCTAACAACATTAATGATACCTTCGTCAGAGCCATTGCTGGAAATAAGATATATATATATATATATATATATATATATATATAGTGAGAATTTACAAAAAAAAAAGACGAAGACGGGTGTGTAAACAACAAACAGACGTATTAGTTTAACGCTCGGGAAGTGAGAAAGTCTTTTACGTTTCGAGCC
>NC_068990.1:57669474-57674038 GCF_001194135.2 Octopus bimaculoides | reverse complement strand
TATATATATATATATTTAATACTGTGAAACTTAATTTAATTTTAATTTTTAATAAATTGATTTTAATTGAGCTTTTACCTAGAGAGAACAGAATTTCAATGCTTTAAGGAGGTCACAAAAATTGAGATCTTTTGGTGAATTTCCTCTGGAGTGATTCAGTTTTCGAAATGTTTTGTTTTGTATGGCGGGGGACCACAGGGAACAGCAGTATTCTAGGTGTGTCCGTACAAAAGAGGAGAAAAGAAGAATGATGACATCTTGTTCTCTGGACCGAAGGTTCTTCGGATCCAGGAGCTCATCCTACAAGTTATATCGACCTTATTGTTGATGTGGACACTCCAGCTAATATTGTTTTCAACAGTTACTCCTAGGTCTCTCATATTATTAGATGCTGCGAGTGGTTCCCCTGAAGGAAGAGAGTATGGCTGATTTAGCATAGTCTTTCTTCCAAAATGTATCAGCTCAAATTTTCTCTTGCTTAGTTGCATTTTGTTTTTGTTTTCCCATTGACTTACAGCATGCACGTCAGACTGGAGTTCAGTTCGGTTTTCTTCATTGATAATTTTCTGGAGCATGGAGTTATAAGCAAATATTTTCATTTTGCTGTGTTTTATGACGCTGAAAAAGTCGTTTATATACATTATAAACAGAAGCGGGCCCAAGACACCCTCCTGAGGGACTGTATTTGTGTATGTATATATGTATGTATGTATGTGTATATATATATATATATATATCAGGAGTGGCTGTGTGGTAAGTAGCATGCTTACCAACCACATGGTTCCGGGTTCAGTCCCACTGCGTGGCACATTAGGCAAGTGTCTTCTACTATAGCCGCGGGCCGACCAAAGCCTAGTGAGTGGATTTGGTAGACGGAAACTGAAAGAAGCCCGTCATATGTATATGTATATATATATGTATGTGTGTATATGTTGTGTATCTGTGTTTGTCCCCCCAACATCGCTTGACAACCGATGCTGGTGTGTTTAGGTCCCCGTAACTTAGCGGTTCGGCAAAAAGAGACCGATAGAATAAGTACTAGGCTTACAAAGAATATGTCCTGGGGTCGATTTGATTCGACTAAAGGCGGTGCTCCAGCATGGCAGCAGTCAAATGACTGAAACAAGTAAAAGAAAAGAAAGAATATATATACGTACACACACACACACATATCTATATACATATATGTATATTAACAGGCATACAAACAAGCACACATACATACTCATACACATACATATATACTTAAATGGAAACGAAAACGACTTAAGTCATATGTTAAAGTGAAAATACCAGCAGTGTGCGCATGTATGTATGTATATATACACACACAAATAGAAATATTCACAGACATACATGCATATATGCACATTTACATACATACATACATACATACATACATGCATACATAATACATGCATACATACATACATAAATACATACATACATAATACATGCATACATACATACATAAATACATACATACATAATTCATGCATACATACATACATAAATACATAAATACATACATACATACATACATACATACATACATACATACATACATACATACGAAAATACATACATGTAAGTTCAAGGATATAAGACCATTCTTAAATAAATACCTATAACTGTACCTGCTACATAATATAGCAGCATGGTATAAGAAAGATAAAAAAGAAGTATAAACAGTTCCGTGGTAGCAAAAGCAATTGGAAACATTTAGAAAGTCTTTCAACACAATTTTATCGAGGCTGCCGCGAACTATGGGAAATCGTTTTTATCTTTAGTTGTCACATAAATAAATCGATTCAAATGAAAGATCTCGCTTGGCTCCCAATGGCGGAAATAAAAACATGCTGCTGACAGTGAAGTTACAAAACGATAGACATATATCTTCTACTGATGTAGTAAAACTACAAAGCTGAGCATGACCAGCATGCAATTTATGTATTAGAGCTGATTATATTGCTGTTGTCGTTGTCGTGGTCGTAGTCGTGGTCGTCGTTGTTGTTGTTGATGCTGTTGTTTTTTTTGTTGTTGTTGTTGTCGAAGTACAAGTTTTTGGAAACAGTTACATATACCGACCTACACGCACAGACACTGACAAACGCACGAAAACATATTACGTAGGGTATATACATACATAAATATATTTATACCTTTATACATACAAGATACATACAGGCATACTTACATATGTACATACACCCATATATATATATACTGCATCATTGTACTGTCATAGTAGTTATATCAGATACACGCGTTTATTGCTATATTCAGTTTTCTTTTATTTGCAATAATATCGTATATTTTTACAGTTACTTACTTAATAGTATATTATTGTATTACAAAATAAAACGAAACTAAACTGACTATTACTGAATACGTAGGAAGTCATTTTTATTACTCTCGTGACTTTATCATGATTCGACTATTTTAGGTCAATTCATTAAAAAAAAAATTTACATCGTTGGTATAATAATAATAATAATAATAATAATAATAATAATAATAATAATAATAGTAATAATAGTAATAATAATAACAATAATGATGATGATGATGATGATGATGATGATGATGATGATGATGATGATAATAATAATAATAATAATAATTACGATAACTCTTTCTACTAATGGGCACAAGGGGCCTGAAATTTGGTGGGAGGGGACTTGTCGATTACATCGATCCCAGTGTTTCACTGGTGCTTAATTTATCGATCCCGAAAGGATGAATGGTAAAGTCGACCTCTTCGGAATTTGAACTCCGAATGTAACGGCAGACGAAATACTGCTAAGCATTTATTTCGCCCGGCATGCAAACGATTCTGCCAATAATAATAATAATAATAATAATGATTTCATTTTTTTGCCTCCAGGGCGAAGGATGAGCTGGGCGCAATACCAAAGTGTAGGCGTTTGCACATAATGAATTGATAAAATATATAAATAAATAGTCTAAAAAGGTTAAGGGAAATATACATAGTATACAAAGGTTTAAAAATGGGGGGAATGATAGAAATATAGTCCTCTTGATACGGGATGACCTCTAGAGATAATCGAAAAACCACATTGTCCAAGATCTTCATGAACACCTAAGGCAAGTGCTCTCTCCAATTCCCTTTCTCCGACTTGCAGGTTTACACTTAGAGAGATACAATCCACTCTTGCTATTTTCGTAACGTTCACCCTTCATTCAATAAACTCACTTGAGGATACCACCTTCGTCGCCATCATAAATTTCCTTGAAGAATTCAATGTGACCTCTACCTTAAACCTACCAGCCTCGTCCTTCAGACAACCTTTTTTGCCACAGTCGCTAGGAAAAGGAAAACTGCCTTGCTTAACCAATTAAAGGAGGGCGGCGAGGCAATCATCACTATGGACTCGGGAAATAGACAGATACGTCCCACACGTGACGACATAACCTCACAAGTCAGCATTGCCCGGACACTGAACGAGTGCATGCAGAACGGTTTCGTCACTCTGCGCTCACCTCGGTCAAGCCCGTCTGACAGCACATCCGTGCCTGTAGAGTTTATCTTGAAGCCTTAGCGCCCCTGGTAGTACTGCCAGGTCAAGGACATCTGGAAGTTATTCATGATAGTTCCTGATCGGAAAGTCCTCCGGAACAGACTGGCCAGTTCGTTTTCGTCGACGCCCAGTCTCCCCGAGAACGTCACCTTACTTCCCCGCCACTAATCTTCTATAAATTGCTAGAGCGGAACATCCACCGATCCCATTGCCCGACTGGTAGAGGGCTGTGTGCGACTGATGAAATTTTAGGTGTCAGGCGCCCAGTCTCAGGACTGCAGCTCCGTTAAGGAAACGAGCTGAAGTAAGACGTTCCTCACAAACGCCGCCCAGAAATCATTGCAGGTTGCGCAACCTAAGCGTGTATGCGCGTTAGAAGTTGCGGCATACTTAATCCGCCACTCAGAGGGTGCTGGCAGCAGATTGACCGCCTGACCATTGGAACGCGTACTTTCCAAAAGAAATTAAATAAGAGACGCTCCAACTTGGTCAAACAGTAACCGAGACAAGGCATGACGGTCAGGCGATAAATGATAAGTGAGACAATGTAGACATTCACCACCTTTGCCTGACCTTTCAGGGACAACTTCCTCTTAGCCCATTTCTGAGTAAGACTGGTCACCCTGTTTGTCATCTCGTCCCAGTTCTTATCTAACTAAAGATCGGGTCCAAACCAGATCACAAGCAGTTTAACTGGTCCGTCGGTTCAGCGTACGACGACGCTGTCCGATGGTCTCGACCTGCATCTCCAGAAGCCCAACCCACCGATCTGTCGGCGTTGATTTTAGCTCGTGCAGCCAACTCATATTCCTCTAGAATGGCGCCGACCGTCTCCACTTCGGAGGTGTCCGACGAAGGCGACAGTCAGACGCCTCCGACCATGATGGCGGCATTTGATCATGGCGGTGACGCCCTCCGCATACGCCGAAATTGCTCTTCCGTGTCGCAGTGCGAAAGGGAATCTCCTTAACTGTTCCAACTACCGCAGCAGTGGCTCGAGTACCAATACGTACAGAAGAGGC
>NC_068990.1:57659046-57669107 GCF_001194135.2 Octopus bimaculoides | reverse complement strand
ACATCTGTTCGGAGACGAGTAGCACGCGCCCGTCCTGATCTGTCAAAGACCCGATCGTAATTTTGCTTCACGTCGCGTCTCCACCGTTCGGGTTCATTGGAAATCTGAAATTTAGACCAAACATACAGGGAATGTATTTTATTAGTAATTTAGTAGCAAATATGACCATTTCCAAGTATAACAATATCTGCTTCAAAACGCAGTTCCACATCAAGGATTTTGCAATATCAATTACATGAACGTATGTGTGCGCATATGTGTGTGTGTCTGTGTGTGTGTGTAAAAAGAAGTCGTATTGAATATCATAATTATCGTAATTTGATGTTAGATTTCGATTGCTGTTATTTAATTACTACTGGTGTTCTGTCTCATTTTCCTTGAGATTTGATTTACAATTGATATATTGAGAAGTTATGAGACTATTTGTGTTATATAAACATTAGAGCACCAAACTAAATGACTAGCAATATTGAGTTACTTCCCTTTTTGTTATGACTCCCTGACTTGACCACAACATTAACAATCTTCAGTTCCAGAGATGTTTGAGAGAGGGAATTAATCGACACTATATCAGAACTAAATTTTACACTGGGAAGAATTGGAACTCCGGATAGCAATTTAATGGATCTTTTGTAAACTTCCTAGACCCGCTGCTGATTACAGCAGTGAAGACACAATACACTTATCCTACTCAACTAGTTCACGTACATCACAGCCTCAGAACTCTCTCAAAGTTTGGGGAACTAGTTTACGAATAAAATTATTGTTTTGACTATGGATTCAGTATAGTGTCGATAGTAGAATACGAACTACTGACGTCTTGGTTGATTGTAAGATATCCGTTTAACTGGGTGATTTACAGTCTCTAAACATGCATTAAACTCAACATTATTTACTCTTATCTCAAATATCTGAACTAGTGAGAAACAAACGACACACAAGATACTTATTTCTTTTCTATGTTTATTTGCAGTCTTGTGAAATGGCTAAGATAATATATAAAGAGAGACAAAAGATAAGGTTATAACAGAGGTTGATGAAATGAATCAAAGAAATTATACAGATTCGTAGTTCGTTCATAATTTATTTAAGAAAATATCGTGTATGACACAGTAAGGAACTTCTTTTTTTTTTCATTTAGTTACCAGTTCTTTCATTCGTTTTATCAATGTGATGCACGTCGAAAGTGTTGACAAACACTTACTCCTGAGAGACACAATTGTTTTGATTTTAGTAGACGTCATCTATAATTGATTGATTGCTTTTCGTTTAAATTGACCATAACGCGTCTATATGCTTACCTAGAGAGATGGAGTTAGCTACAACTGGAGAATACAAAGGTGAGACAACCAAATAATTGGCCGAGTTTCCCACTGGGATGAACAAGATAGAGATAAAATGCGTCTAAAACAAGCTACATTTAAAAACAAAACCAAGGAAGAAAACAGGATTCACACTAATTTCTAAAGAATAAATGCTGTTAAGATTACTAAAACTAAATGGATTTTAAAGGAAAAATACGTAGTGAAGCACCGACTCTGAAGACTGAATTTGAAATCAAATCATAATGATTTTCTAAACACTTCTCATTCCTTATATCAACAAATAACCATTCTTTTACAATCGCTTAATAACACTTTCATTATTCTTTTCTGTTCTAGGCACAAGACCCCGAAATTTTGGGGTAGCTGGGGAGCAACCGATCAGGCCGATACCAGTATGCAACTGGTACTTAATTTATCGACCCCGAAAGGATAAAAAGCAAAGTCGACCTCGACAGAATTTGAACTCAGAACGTAAAGACAGACGAAATACCGCTAGGCAAATCGCCCGGCGCGCTATCATTTCTGCCAGCTCGCCGCCTTATAACACTTCCATTATTACTTCAGTAAATATGGTGAATGAAATTCTTTGTCGTTCACATTAGAAAAAGAAAATGTCTGATACTTACTGTAGTACATAATAATAAGTTCGAAGCAGTTAAGTTGATTACATCGACCCCAGTGTTCGACTGGTACTTATTTTATCGAACCCGAAAGTATGAAAGGCAAAGTCACTCCCGGTGGAATTTGAAATCAGAACGTAAAGACGAACGAAATGCAGCTGATCATTTTGCTCTGCGTGCTAACAATTCAGCCAGCTCGCCACCTTGGATTCACTATTAATGTTAATTAACAAGAAAAGCCGCGAGCTGGCAGAATCGTTAGCACGCCGGGCGAAATGCTTAGCGGTATTTCGTCTGTCTTTACTTCTGAGTTCAAATTCCGCCAAGTCCTACTTTGCCTTTCATCCTTTCGGGGTCGATGAATTAAGTACCATTTACGCATTGGGGTCGATGTAATCGACTTAATCCCTTTGTCTGTCCTTGTTTATCCCCTCTATGTTTATCCCCTTGTGAGCAATAAAGAAATAAGAATCGTTAGCACGCCGGGCGAAATGCTTAGCGGTATTTCGTCTGTCTTTACTTCTGAGTTCAAATTCCGCCGAGGTCGACTTTACCTTTTATCCTTTAGGTGTCGATAAACTAAGTACCAGTTGAGTTCCGATGTCGATGTAATCGATTGTCCCCCTCTCCCAAATTTCAGGCCTTGTGCCTGAAATAGAAAGAATAAAATAAGTACCAGCTGAATACTGGATCGATGTAATCGACTTAAGCCCTCCTTCCGAATTTGCTGGCCTTGTGCCAAAATTTAAAACTGATATTAATTAGCAATATGAATGAAGTGACTTAAAGTAATAATTGCAAAAGCATTGCAGATTCAAATTGTTGAAGAATAAAACGCCTCTACAAGACATTTAATCCGGTATTTGACATTTCTGTCACCACTCAGATCTAATAATTGCAACGACGACAGTTACAAAAAGAAAAATAATTTAATAACAAGTTTTACTGTAGGCACAAGGCCAGTAAGATTGAGAGGCGGTAGGTAACTCGATACCATCACACCAGCGCATGATTGATACTTTATGTTGTCTACCCTGAAGGAATAAAAAGCAAAATTTATCTTGGCAAGATTTGATTCCAGAACATAAAGAACCAGGAAAATTATCCCAAGACAATTTTTGAATGTTGTAACTGTCCTGCTAGTTCATCTCTCTAATAATATTTTCTGCGTAGGAATAAAGTTACAAATAATAGAAGGAACAGATGATTATATCGACCCACTGGTTAGTCAACATCATTCCGTAAGGAGCATAAGCACGGTTCCCCGGTTTCTCTGGTGTATATAAGCCTCCTTAGAAGAGAGGCAGGTCCGTCACAGAATTATCCAAGTTGATGAATGATCCTGGGCTAAATAACAGCAACAGCAGCAGTAACAGCAAAAATAATGGTTTCATATTTTGCCACAAGGGCAGAAATTTTGGGGGAGAGTATGTGTCAATTACATCGACACCAGAGTTCAACTGGTACTTATTTAATCGACCCCCGAAAGGATGAAAGGCAAACTCGACCTCGGCGAAATTTGAACTCAGCAGCAGCAAAAATAAGAGCAATTATATATTGTTCTGCTATAGATTTCTTGCTTACATTGGTCCAGTTTGTTGAAATCATATGAGAAACTGGTCTAACGGAGACACATTGAAAGTACCGTTTCTAAAATCATAGTATAAAGAAATCATAAGAATAAATAAATCTTGGGAAATGAAGAAAACCGAAGCATTGACCTTTTATTGGCCAATAAAATGTTTCCTATCTATCCAGTCAAGGTGAAATGAAAAGCTATAGGGGTTACCGAACCATATACTCCTGAAAAGGAGCCGATCCGTAAACGTTCCAAGAATGTCTACATACTACTTTATAGACGACTCTATTGGAATAGTTTCAGGAAGGTTTATAGCAAACGAAGCGAAACCGAAGAAGAGCATAAAAAAAGAAAAGAAGAGAAAAACAAAATACAAATAAAAACAAAACGATAATTCTCTGTAAAAATAAGCAACGTTATAAGAAAGCAATCTTGAATAATGATATTATTTCACGGCAATTTGTTTAGCTGGTGAAGTGAGCAGTTATGGAAGAATCTTATAAATATAAACAGTGATTGTAGTGGTCGTAGTTGTAAAGAAACTAAAATTTGTACAGATCACACTGATAGATCACAGAAGTCAAAAATTCATTGAATTGTATTACATTCAACAAAAGAACTTCGCTCATGTGTTCTGACTGCACTTCTAACACTGTCACTAACACACAAAACACATACTTACGCGGAGGCTTTACACAAACACACACACACACACACACACACACACACACACACACACACACACACACACACACACACACACACACTTAGTAGATACATAAACTTTACAAACAGGATAGAGGCATTTTAAAGGTGAGCTGGACAAATGAATTACTATTGTCTTACATTTATCCAACATGGCAACAATCCAAAATATCTGTAAAACATTGGTTTGTTGATTCATTATACATCTGTGTTTTAAAACGCCTATTCCCTACATAGATACAAAACAGAATTTAAAACTGGGCTACATATCACAGTTCTTTTAGAGAAGGCATAAACGTTAAAAATTGTCATTCATCCATTTCTATATATTTTTGTTATTTTGCTTAAGAATCTGCTATTATTGTAATTAAAATATAGAATTATGAAGCGCTAAAATGAGTTCAGCCTACTTGCAGACATATATTACAGTTAAGTGCAACTCATTTGTCATATCTCACTACTATATAATAAAATATATTTCTGTGTTTACATTTGCAAGCTGTCACCCATGAGAGTATGACTCTTTGATTGCTTTTAAAGATTGGAGGGTTACATTTCCGTAAATAATTTTGAAAATTGTTTTTGCAATTAATTTTATATAGTGTTAAACTTTAGACATTCGTATAGCTTGAAAATGCATTTTTCTTGAAGTAAACAGGCTGGTTATCCATAGCTGGATACATATGCTTGAGAAAGAAGTAGTAATTCCATTGATCAAACATGATTAATGAATATTATTCGACACTGATATGTCAGTATTATTCCTTTATTTCAAAACTAAAACATAACCCGTCCTTAATCATTATTATTATTTAAAAGTGATAAAGCGGCGAGCTGGCAGAGTGGTGAGCACGCTGGGTAAAATGCTTAGTGGTATTTTGTCCGTCTCTATGTTCTGAGTTCAAATTACGCCAAGATCCACTTTGCCTTTCATCCTTTCAGGGTCGATGAAATAAGTACCAGTTACGCACTGGGATCAATGTAATCGACTAGCCCCCTTCCCCCAACATTTCAGGCCTTCTGCCTATAGCAGAAAGGATAATTTAAAAGTAATTAGGTGGTAAACTTGCAGAAACGTGAGCACGCCGGGTAAAATGCTTAACGGCATTTCGTCCGTCTTTACGCTCTGGACTCAAATTCCGCCGCGGTTGATTTTGCCATCCATCCTTTCTGGGCTCTATAAAATAAGTACCAGTTGAACATTGAAGTCTAGTAAATCGACTTATCTCTACCCCGAAATTGCTGGCCTTGTGCTAAAGTTTGAAAACATTATTTAAAAGAGATTAAGGAGGTAATCTGGCAGAATCATTGACACACCGGATAAAATGTTTAGCAGCATTTCGTCCGTCTTTACGTTCTGTGATTAACTTCCGTCGAGGTCGACTTTGCCTTTCAACATTTTGGGGTCGATAGAATAAATAAACTTTTTGCATATTAATTAAAAACGAATCCAGGTAAATGTTTCATGTTTTTTTATTAGATTTATGCCATGATGTGCATCTTTATAAGAGAAGTCGTGTTCTGTTGATTATGGCGGTGAGCTAACATAATTGTTAGCACACTGAACGGAATAAGCGGTATTTTTTCCACTGACTCTACTTTTCATCCTTTTGCTATCGTCGACTTCCACACTCCCTAAACGTTCCCAGCCTTGTTCCTGTAGTAGAAAGAATATATTACAGGCATTTATTTCATAAAAATTCTCTGATATATTAGAATTTGGCTGAATGAGAAACCGGTTTTGCTAAGTTCGTTTATTTCTTGAAAGAGTTTTTGGTTCGTCATCATCAGATGTTTTTCTTGTGATATTCGTCGCTGTTGAAAATCGAACTCCACATTAATGGCTTCTATAATTTTATTTTAAAAGGAAAAGCAATACTTCCTTATTATGTGAAGACTGTAAATGCCTGTGTATGCTTTCAAAGAGTAGGTCACAGAAACTAGGTACAATTGCGATGGATAATGTTTTAAAACATTGTTAAGTATAGTTAGGTTCTTTTGACAAAAGTCACTTTAGCATCGAACAAACTCCGTATAATATTAGCAGGCTTCCGGTAATCTGAATTTTTGACATAGGTTGCATTTCCGGTTGAATTACTTTACTCCTCGAATCAAAATTTTCTGACCGTAGCCAATTGCTTTGAGACAGATGAGCTACTAAAACCCGTGTTACTCTGAACATATTATACGTCTTTAAGGTGGAGAGCCATTGACCTATTAATGAACATGAAACACTTTTCATTGTTTCTCTAACGCCATCAACCATAACAGCTATCCACTTGTCCATGTAACCTCTCACAGCTATAAGAAAACTTTCCCGCTATGATAGTGACTACACTAATCGACAACGAAGCATATATTTTGACTAGAATAACATATTTATCTCTACATCGGATGTGGATACATAATTTTGCTGTTAAATTATTATCTCATCAATCATGAATAGTATTTAGTAATAGGAAATAATCATTGCATTCTTATCTCCGCTTATTTCTAGTAACATTCCAGATTTCAAAAGAGGTTTTGAATGACATTAGCTTTAATTAAACAGTAAAGCTTTATAAAGAAAATTTTCAGCATTAGGAAACCACATTATTGTCACCTTTGAGTGACATTCGCCATACAATTTAGGGTAATATTTCTGGAAACAATATAGCTTTTGGTCTGCTATAACAAAAGGCATTTCAAATAGTAGTCGTAGCTCATGTTGTCGTGACTGATATATCTGATTTATCCGCAACTATCTTTTGAGGTGACTTTGTTTTTCCCTTCGGAACTAATTATTATGTTACCGAAATGTCAGGTAATAGCATCCTGTTTTCCATTCTGCGGTTATTTGTTAATAGATTTTAGATGACGAATTTCACTGGGGCATTTTATATGTTTCTCACAACCTACCTAATATAGTATCTGATATAAACCAGTGACCTCATTAGGGACAATTTATGGAAACATTGCAGAACGTCAATGTTTTGTATGATTCGCATTTTCTCGGTGTTAAAAGTTTTTCGAATTATCAGATCTCCCTGAAAACAAATTTGGTAATTGCTTGCATATTTTGCTATATTTTTATTGGTTTCTCTTATTTATCTAAACAAAAATAATCCCTTCAAGATTTGCATGTCTGCTTTTAGTTTGTTGTAATCTCAAAGGTTGATTGCAACAATTTAAAATATTACTAAACACATATAGAGATCTAACTCCTTAAATGTAACATAATGTATGAATTTGGACACCAAAAGATTATGAGCAAAAGCACTTGTAGCAACAAATGTTCACAATAAAATGAAATCATAACTAGTCGAAATGTTACAGTAAAAGGCCATGCTTTAGCAGTTCATATACTTTTACCGCTATCGTGCTGTAAAGCAGATTAAATCTTGTACATTACGTAAATGTATTATTAACAATCTTGCTTAGTTTAATGATAAACTCTCCGCACCTTTCTTTCACCACCATTGAAAGGAAAAATCACCGCGTCCTTAGTCATAGCTACGACGAAATTAATCGCGTCCGTCCTCATTCCATGCCACCTCAAGTACATGGTTTTACAAAAGGGCCTAATTTTACAGCAGCAGCAAATATGTTTATTAAACTTATATATTTCTATTGATAAAGTACGTCGTATTGTTGCTCAAGTTATTTACTCCTAATTGTTTATTTTAGGAATAAATAGGCGCCATCAGAGTCACAGCTTTCAGCTTTACTTAAAGGAGAGTGATGCATAACCGCCAAGTGATTCCTTATCTTGCAATAAGTGCAGATATATCTGTAAGTTTTGCTCATTAAAACTTACAATATATGTTATTGCTGTAATATCTATTTCTTAGAACTTTTCAGTTAATAGACATAATGTCTCTCAGAGTTATGTAATAGATGTAAAAGTGCGCAGGTATGTTTGTGTGGTTAAGAAGTTTGCTTCACAAATACGCAGTCTCGACTTCGATCCGTCAACGTTGTAATTCTGGAAATTGGTTTCTGCTACAACTGCCAGTTAACTGGTTCTGTTTGTGAGTGAAATTCGGTTGCCAGAACCTGTGTGTGTGTGTGTGTGTGTGTGTGTGTGTGTGTGTGTGTGTGTGTGCGTGTGCGTGAGGGGGTGCGGTGCGCGCACGTGTACATTTGTATATATATATATGTGTATGCATCTTTCACTGCTGCATGTCCAGGAAACCGAGTGAGAATACCGAAAATCTGAACGAATTAACCACTATAAAAAAATTCATGTTTGACAACATACGTTCTTAAGATTATTGATTAGTTAAATAATAGACAATATTATATTTGATATTAATATTAAGAATCATGAAAAATTATATTATAAATCTAGTTTACTGGTTTTTTTTTAACGCTTTTTAAATATATTCAGAGGAGTAAGGGTGTCTATGATCTTGGTCAGTTCTCTCCTGGAATAATATATGGAAGTTGAGTTGGTATTCTCAGACTTGAGACTTAGCCTCAATGTCCGCAACAGATTGAACTTCACCACTAAAGTTACCCGAAAGCAAAGAAATAATGTTAAACCAAGCGTGAAAGAAGTTTGTCACCAAAGAAGAACAGTCCCTCCAGCTAGATTCCATAAAGTTTCTATCTGCCAAATTTCACTTCCAGGTCTTTGCTGTGTGAGAAGATACTCACCGAGGCTATGCTAGAAGACACTTGCTAAAGTAGAGCACAATGATACCGAACGTGCAGCATTTACTTTCACGGCAGTGGAATCTTTAACCAAACCAAGAAGATTCTACTGCGAAGGATTTTACATCTAGTTACTGTGAGTAGTTATTGTGGCGGGGGGTCACTGAAATACCAGTAATACTCAGTGCCTCGCATCATTTGATTTTATCTACGCTGTCTCAGAAGCTGAATTCGCAAAATCGTTAGAACATCGGATAAAAATCCTTCAGATATATAACTGTGACCAACTTTTTTACTGAGTTTAAATTCCACTGAGGTCTACGTTGCTTGCATACTTCCAGGATTTGATAAAATAAAGAATTATTTTAATGCTGAAGTCGATTTAAACAAATAAACCTTTCCTCAACGATGTGTGCCCTTGAACCAATATCAGAAATCAATATTTGTATGTAGATAATTAACTTATGATAAATATTATACTACTTTATTTACATATATATATACATATATATATATATATATATATATATATATATATATACATATATATTAATTTATTTTTTTTTGTAGAATCTCATGTTATCCTAACAATTTTATGATTGTAGTCGCTTATCTAGTCCTCGTTAAGTTACTTAATTTTTCAAAACTTAACCCTCTTAGCACGTATACGCTCCTTTCCTCTACCTTACTCCCTACCTAAGTTTCGAATAAATTGTTTCTTAATCGGTACAGTTTGTTTGTTTATTTGTTAGTTGACTTTTTTTTTCTTCTCGCGTATAGCGTTACAAACTTCGATAGACACTAAAAGGTGCAGCTGATATATATTTTTGTGAGGAAATGATATCCTCTTTTCATGCATGCGACTTTTAAGCATAAATAATTTGCTTTATGGAGTCGATCGATTAGACATTTATTGATCTCGTATACCAATACACATAAACAATTTACTCTTTGAAGACGATTGGTAAAACATTCATTGATTTAATATAGCAACACGCATAAAGAATTTTCTCTTTGAAGTCAATCGCTGTGACATTCATTGATCTCGTACAGCAATAGACATAAACATTTTGTTCTGTGAAGACGATCACGAAGACATTCATTGGTCACATACATATCGAAAAATCCGGAAATATATGTGGATATGTACATTATACATACATACATATATATATATATATATATATATATATATAT
>NC_068990.1:57656135-57659036 GCF_001194135.2 Octopus bimaculoides | reverse complement strand
TGTGTGTGTGTGTGTGTGTGTGTGTGTGTGTGTGTGTGTGTATGTACATTATGTATATATATACACACACACATATATATACAAATATATATATATACATTATATATATATTTAGTGTATTTTATATGTGTGTGTTTAGGTGTAAGTATATATATGTGTGTGTGTGTGTGTGTGTGTGTGTGTGTGTGTGTGTGTGTGTGTGTATGCATGTATGTATGTATGTGTATATATACATACATATTGTCTTTTGAATCAAACTTTCAGTTTTGTGATACTCTCATGTCAATATCACAGTACAAGAAACTGTATGATTTATTAGTGATCTATCCCCAGTTAATTTTCTTTTGGTATTACCCTTCACCTTCCGAAATACTCAAATCACTTTAAATCTATTTTTCCGACAACAAATCTGTTCTAAAGAATACTTTACTTGCTTTCCTTTCCTGAAAATATCCCAGATGAAGTCTCATCATTTCTAGTAAAACAACATTATTTTTATCTTCGAATTCACTAGTCCGGAACTTGCCAGTATCATCTGAATCCCAACACGCAATTTTTCATTCATATTATCTTTACAAACGTTCGTGCTGTTAACCCTTTTACCTGCCTTAATGCTGTAGAAGTAGAAATAGAAGTGAAGCAAATCTAAAACAATGTATTCCAACATTACTTTCTTACCCAATATTGATATGAGCAGAGCGGCATTTTCATGATATTTGATAGAAGAATATATATATAAATTCTTTCATACGCAGCTACTGGGGATAACCAAAAACATATAATACCTACGATGAAGTTATTTTTAAAAAGTATCTCTATAGAGTCTATTTTTCTTCCTTTAACTTCAATAGATTTTATAATAACGTCGACCGACCATGGTCAACAAAAATCCTCCTAAGACATTTCGCAAAATAACAAAATTAACAGTTTTATTATTTATTTACAAAACCAAAAATTTATCTTTTATCGTTTTCATATTGAATTTCTTGGTGATTATTAGTGGAATCTTGCTTGAAGAATTTCTTACAATGAGAAATTTGTAAAAATAGAGTTGCATTGGCTAGTCGGTAGATATTTTTAGTATTTTGTAGCGAATAATTTGGTATAAAATTATAAGTACTGCCTGAGTCTGTTATTAGACAGTTTATAGGGATGTATTTTGTTGTCCTGAACATTTTTTTAAAAAGGAAATTAAGAAATAACACTAAAGTAATTTAAAATCGTAAAATATAAAATTTTAAGTGTGCTTGAAAACAAAGAAAATATAAAAACATACAAGAAAGTTTGAAAATTATTTTCTATGTACATCTAGGCGTAGCTCTGTAGTACGAAGTTTACTTTTCTATTAGGTGGTCTCAGTTTCAGTCTCGATGTGTGATGCCTTGGGTAAATGTCACCAACTATAGAGCCCAAGCCGACCAAAGTAGATTTATCTGACGGAAACTGAAAGAAGCCCGTCGTATGTGTGTGTTTGTCACCCACCACTGCTTGACTGTCAATGTTTGCTTGTTTAGGTCGCTGTAACCTGGTATTTCGGCATACAAATATATACAGGTCTAAATTATGCAAAAATGAAAATAACACTGTCATCTCATTTTAATATTTACCAAAATTACATAAAAATATCTTGAAATATGAAAAAGTAAATTTAAACAATATAATCGCCATTGGCTACAACTACGGCCTCCAAATGACTTCAGAGTTTTCTGCAACTCTTCTGGGCGGACTCCTTGTTTAAGTTGGAGAATGCTACCATAATCATTGCCTTCAGTTCATCTTTGCTGTTACAAGGAGTTTTGTTGGTCTCTCGCTTAACTGCGCACCGCACATAATAATCAAGGGAGTTGTACGTACTCTGGGGAGTTAAGTGGCCAGATGTTTGGGGTGATGTGGTCGCAGAAAGACAGCCACGACTGGGTTCTTCTGCTTGTGTGGCATGGTGCTGAGTACTGTTGCTAGACATAGGGTCTTCCAGCAGCCACCCTCTTGACTCAGGGCAGCACTACCTCTCCAGGCACTTGATGTAGGCTTCCGTGTTGAGTGTGATGCTGTGTGGGAAGATGATTGGAGGCATAGCGTCGCCATCACTACTAATCACTCCAAACACCATGATGTTGACTGGATGCTCGATTTTTATCACTCTCAGTACATATTTTGGGGACACAGCTGCTATCGGTTGTTCTGTGTGGTCACTGTCTGAGTCTGGCAGAATTTTTTCTTGTCTGAGAAAAACCAAAGCATGTTTGGTTGGAAGGAATGCTTCAGTTTCTTCAAAAGCTTCATAGCGTGGTCTTTCTTGATGGCTAGCGATAAAAATTGACTCTTTCTCATCTTGTATCAGGAATACAGAGTGTCTTTTTACCTGCCTGATAAGAAACTCAAACATTCCCCTTATCCCTGGCGGTGGACCTAATTAACTTGGAGGGATCATTGTCAATCATGGCCTGAATCTTACCAACAAATTCAGGAGTTCTTTTCTTATCAGAACGATCAGAATGAGTTTCCGAGCTGTCGTACCTTCGCAATCTCCATTAGACTCAGCCAACTCTTTCAGAATCCTCTGCACTATCCTCAGATTGACACCCAAACACTCTGAAATGGTCGTATTAGAACTTCCGGCGCGAATGCCAAGCAATACAGCATGTCATTTCAAAATTTCTGGCAGAATGAATTGCGTCATGGTGCAGTTTTTCTTATAGACGGGGTCCAACTGACCCTACTATACTGTGTAGCTGACAAAATCAAAAACAAACAATACGCATGCGCGAAATAAAAAAAATGAAATGGTGACAATTTACCCATCGCACCCTGTATGTAAGTATATATGTATGTATGTATGTACGTATGCATGGATGAGTGTGTGTGTGCAAATATATATATATATATATATATATATATATA
>NC_068990.1:57654879-57656035 GCF_001194135.2 Octopus bimaculoides | reverse complement strand
CGTGGAACACCGTTCACCTGTTCAGGCAACATCGATTTGGTGGAGGGGCGGAGTTAAAGTACTGTATATACAGTATATTTGATCCCTATAAATAAATCATTTGTACTGGTCTTTCGGCAAAAGCTGAACGCTCATAAGTCGTCATCAATGGAAAGTGCATAATACATACATACATGCATGCCTACATATATTTTCCACTCATTCTATTTCTCCTTTTAATCGTCTCTCTTTTCATATTTTTATTTTCTTCCCTGTTGTAGTAGTAGTAGTAGTAGTAGTAGTAGTAGTAGTATTAGTATTTTCATCCCTGGTCAAACCTTATCGAGCATGCTTTCAAAAGACCTTCCAGCCGCGACCATTCTTATGTTTTAAGACAACATAGGACCACACTATCCATTGTATTCTTTCCTCACTTAAGGCGAACGAAACGTAATGTTATTTACTATTGGTCAAGATATCACGTGGAGGCTCCTCGCTCTTCCTTGTTTACGTCATATTCCTCTTTATATTGAACATGTCCCGTTTTCCCATTGTTTGCTTAAACCAACGATGTCAAGCTCGTATGTCTTCGGGGGCCGGATTAAAGCATGAACTAGATCCCATTGGGTGGATAGAGACAATTATTCTTAAATATATTGTTCATAATATGTATAGGCTAAATTAAATGCATAGAGTGGTCGATAAAGATTATGACAACTTTATAAACAATAAAGAAAGAAAAGAATATGAAGTTTTAGCAAAGATGCGTGGGAAAATGTATCCACAGTCTGATTAAGTATAAGTCCTTTGGGTGAGAATTTGTCCACATGAATGAATACAGTTCTTGAACAGACTAATATCTTAGGAAAAACAATATCTCAGTTGCAAAATATTTCAATGTCGTTCAAATCTCTAGAATGGACTGATTTAATTAATCGCAACTTCATTAAACACAAATATATATATATATATATATATATATATATATATACATACACACACAAGTAAGCACAAAAAGGTGAAAAATAGTACTCGATTTCCGAAGGTAGAGTAATATGCTTTTTCATCAAAGTTGCAAAAACGTCACAAAAATTGCTACTCATAGTTTCGTGATCTCGTTCGTCGACCAGTTGTGAATCTTGATCACAACTGTCTGAAAATGGGAACATGAAACTCT
>NC_068990.1:57646606-57654869 GCF_001194135.2 Octopus bimaculoides | reverse complement strand
CAACTGTCTGAAAATGGGAACATGAAACTCTGAGAAGTTTTTAAGATGTTTTTGCAGATTTAATAAAATAAAAAGTGTGTGTGTGTGTGTGTGTGTGTGGGGGGGCGCAATGGTCCAGTGGTTAGGGCAGCGGACTCGCGGTTTCGATTCCCAGACCGAGCGTTGTGAGTTTATTGAGCGAAAACACCTAAAGCTCCACAAGGCTCCGGCAGGGTGTTGTGGCGAACCCTGCTGTACTCTTTTACTACAACTTTCTCTCACTCTTTCTTCCTGTTTCTGTTGTATCTGTATTTTAAAGGGCCAGCCTTGTCACACCCTGTTTTATAGTCCATATATCATTTTAATATAGCAGTTAATACAGGTAATAAATTGGTAGAATCGGTAAGCGCCTGAAAATCGCATTGCGGTTTTCGTTTCCATTCCCTTGTTCAGGATTCAACTATTTGCCGGCATCAACTTTGGCTTATATCCTTCAGGGTCGATATCATCGACTGACTCCAACCCCAGAATTTCTGGCTTTGTGTCTTTCTAAGAAGACATTATAACGGTATCTAATATAACTTTCAAATTTATTTAGTGACATTTTAAAAAGTGATTTACTACTTATAAGCAAGTTTTGAACAAATCATTTTATATATAATGGAAGAGTTGGTTAGGAAGATATTTTGTAAAAGAGACATGTCAAGCGAAATTTAATATATTTCTTTTCTGTGTAATGCGAGGGCGGTCTGCAATTGAGTTAACCGACACAAATGTTTTGTTAGAAAATTGTGAAAAATTTATCATTTTCGAAGTTATATATAAACAAGTCGCTATTGATATTATACAGTTCTTTATAGCCAAAATGCCTGATGTCGTAATCATTGGTTACTTTTAGTATTATAATATATTTTGTGTGTCAACTTCGTAGACATTCTCTGAACATTTTGGTGCGAGGTAATATCGATTTATTTGCGTTTTCTCAACTACTATACCATGATTTGTATTTGAAATTACAAAGGAGGCATATATAGATATTTGTGAGTTGACTGGAAGAAAGTTTTTGCATCTTTTAAAGCAAAAATTTATTTGGGGATTTATCTTAGTAATATAACGTATCCATTTAATTTTCTCATCTAATTGAATTGTTGTTTATTCCCAGGTTAGCCGTGATTGAGCAACACATATGATCAAAAGAACATTTCATTCAGTATTTCTTTTAACGTTGTGTTTCTAGAACTATATTATTTTGCTTTTTTTTTTTTAGATGATCGTACGCAATTTCTGGACAATATTTTGGAACTATCATTATCAGATCGTGTTACATATAAAAGTTTTCACATTGGTTCGATTTATATTCAGTATATGGGCAATAGCTTCAATAACTGACTAAAGTAAACAATATTTTTATACGTTTTAATGGGTAAGTATTATTCTTTATGATTCATACCTAGAAGCATCGGTGATCATAAACTAAATTTTCCTTTTCTCCCTACAGAACTATTTGGTTTATCATTTTGTAACTTGCTAGTTAGGATATCAATCTGTTAATTCTAATTCTTTTATTTCACCGTTCACCGTTTTATTTCACCGTTTTTTTTTTGTTTTTTTTTTCTGAAAGTACTTTAATGTCTCTTCCGCATAGGAGCGCACTGGTATTAGCAAAACGAAACTGATGTAATTCTTTTTAATGTACGCATGAAACAAATGCAGAAAATGCCAAGAGCTGTATTACTTCTGGAGGCCTAAAGTAACTTAGCATAGATACTGCATCTGATCCGTTTATTTGCTACATGACATAAATAATAAAGTTGTGATTTTGAAATCAGATTTTGATCTTCTACAATATCAAAAGTACGTTTTTTTTTTTTTTCAGTTTAATAATATCGACGTTATGGAGGTTGAAATAACATCAACCATTTCATCTAAACGTTGGGAAATATAATGGATAACTGAGTGACCTTTCCTGAAGCCATATTGGTGGTAGTATAAGCACTTAGATAGAAATTTAGAAATTTGATAAGGCAGATTTCTCGAATGTCTGAAGAAGCTAACAGTATGCTAATTGCACGATAGTTGGTGGAGTCATGATTATCTGCACAGTAGAATAAATTTTGCATATCTGACTGTGTTGCAAAATCTGTCTCTATATCCGAATTACTTCATATTACGGTATGTCATCATATATAACTTTTGAAATTGCTGATGTACATAAGAATCACATGAGAGTTGCTCTGTTTTCTTCATATTTCTTCATACAATTATTCAATTGTATCAAAAACCGAGAAATTATATTTTGCAAATATGATTCGATAAAAACGAGATAACCAACCAGTGTATCTTACTAAATAAAACTATCTTCTTTATCGAAACGCATATTATTATGTTATGGTATGTTTCTATTTGCAGTTACGCAATTTGGATTTCAAATATTTATATATAGATATTTTCCTATAACCAAATATTTTTATTCTCCTTTTTAATATAACACTTCTTATATTGTACCACTCGAAGATCTAGATATTTCTCAAGAAGAATGTCTCAAGCAGAATGTCATTTTGTCGTAACACATAGTCGTGGATACACATTTGTTATTATAACAAAATTTAAGGAAAAACATCAACCTTGGTTTATTCACAAATATAACAATCAAACTTGTGATACAACCTTAAATATACTTAATTCTTGAGCAACTTTCCTTTTCTAATCTTTACAAATAAATGTCATCATTCATGGACTTTAATGGACAGTAACATCCTTACGTGGAGGCACAATGGCCCAGTGATTAGGGCAGCGGACTCGCGGTCATAGGATCGCTGTTTCGATTCCCAGACCGGGCGTTGTGAGTGTTTATTGAGCGAAAACACTTAAAGCTCCACGAGGCTCCGGCAGGGAATGGTGGCGAACCCTGCTGTACTCTTCCACCACAACTTTCTCTTACTTCCTGTCTCTGTTGTGCCTGTAATTCAAAGGGTCAGCCTTGTCACGCTGAATATCCCCGAGAACTACGTTAAGGGTACGTACACACACGTATCTGTGGAGCGCTCAGTCACTTGCACGTTAATTTCACGAGCAGGCTGTTCCGTTGATCGGATCAACTGGAACCCTCGACGTCGTAAGCGACGGAGTGCCAACAACAACAACAACATCCTTATACTGTTTAGTGTTTTGCTTTTAGCATTTGTACTTTTTCACTTTCTTGTCTCTAAATAGTTATAAATCAGAAATTGCTACTCATGTACACAGTAGAACACGTCTATATAACTTTTATCTTTTAACATTTACTTGTTTCAGTCACTGCACTGTGGTCATGTTGGAGCACTGACTCGAAACACTTTAGTCAAATAAATCGACCCAATACTTGTTTTTAAAAGCCTGATACTTATTCTATCGGTAACATTTTGCCGAATGGCAAGTTGTGAAGCGTTGTTGGGGGTAAACACGAATACAATCACCAATACACACAGAGACACACGCACAGACACACAAACACACACGTGTGTATATGCGTTCGTGTGTGGGTGCGTGCGTATGTGTGTACACGACGGGCTTCTTTCAGTTTCAGTCTACCAGATCCACTCACAAGGCTTTTGTTGGCCCTGGATTGTACCCGGAACCATATTACTGGGAAGCACATTTTTTTACCACATAGACCACATCTAAAGAAATATTCACACATTTCAGAGTATTTCCTGAAAATGCGTTCTCTTCCTTAAACACGCAATTCAGTAACCTGTTCACAGGATTCATTGTTTTTACCTCTTCCATTTTTCTCGCACGTCTTCTGTAGTTTTAATCATTATACAACCATATGTAACTCCCTTTTTGCATTTAAGTCTCACTCAATATAAATACCTCCAACTTCAAATCCGTACGCAAAACTTTAGCCAATATCTTTCCTCTAAAAACTGCATCTTTATGGGATTACATTTTCCTCACGTTGATTTGTTTAAATGCATGTCAATGCTATTGTTTTGTCCAAGGGTATATAATGAAGGTTTCAGCTTAATAATGGAGATTGTTAAACATTTTTGAGTAATGAAAAATATTGAGATAAGAAATATGATAAAGGAGGAAACATTGTTGTCTGCGTTACAGTAAGCTTCTTGTCAGAATATGGTCTTCCACTAATATTTTACAATACCTCTATTATTTTTGCTAATTTAAAAGTCAATTTCTTCTATCATTGGTAATGGAAAACAATACGATTCAATTAAAGCATTATTCCTGAAAATTTCTATATATTAGAGAAGAACGAGACAAACTATAGATTTATTTATTTTCTACCCAGCAAAATGATCTCATTTAAAGTTATTATCACAAAATTATATCATTTTGACGGCAATTTCACTGACCTATAAGTTAATGGAAATTAAATAACTATAAATATAATTTCATAACCAAATAATGATTTCTCTCGACTCGACGCAAATAAACTTTTTAGTGTTTCCGAAATATTGTTGATTAAGTCAGCCCTTATCTATTACTTTCTTGCTGTCTGAAACACAGGACCCAAGGTACTTGAAGTCACAAACCTCTTTGAGTTGTGTGCTACAATTAGAATAAATTGGCTTTCATCCTCATTAATGATCATGTAGTTTACATTACACTGGGTAACAGATGAACCTTGGCTGCAGCATCTTCAAGCAATGTTAACAAAGTCTTTCGCATCACACATTTCATGAGCTGTGAGGGCAAGATCGTCGTTATAGTCAAGATCAGAGAGATGCAAACTCTACTGACGTCTTGATAGGTTTTGCTTGAAGCTGAGGCCTTTGTTTTGGATGAGATAAAAATTTTGCCAAAGTGCATGGTCCGGCACAAACACAATGAGGAAAGAAGTTAGGGTATCTCTCTGAAGGATTCCTTCAGTTGCTGGGAAACTCTTTTGTCGGACTGTCTGTGATTCGCACAAAGTTTGGTGTGTTTTCACACATGATGGTAATGGTTTTGACAGTACCATTTGGAATACGCGTAGTTTAACAAATTGCGTACTATAACCTTTCAAATTTCTTGGAGAAATTCACAAATACAATTGATGCTTTTATTTGGAGATCTTGAGCTCCTTTATGATAATTCTAAGAACAATAATTTGTAATAGTGTCAATCTGTCTTTGTGGAACCCATTTTTCTCTCGTCACTGGATAAGCTCGATGTAAAAGAAAATTCTGTTAAGAAGTATAGTGCTGTAAATTCTTGAGACTAGAGGTGAGAGAAATTCAGGAATACAATTAAACATTTTACATGAAGAGTCTGAGCTTTTCTGCGATTCTTTTAAAGGTAAATTATGCAATAATCATAAGCATTTCCGTCGTAGAATAGAATAAACATGAGACGTTCTATAAAGAAACATAGAGTTGCAGATCTTCGAGTACAGAGGTTAGAATACTTTGTAGTTCAGAGGCATGTAAAGGGCACATTTCTTTGGAAGTGAAATAACTGAAGACTTCGGAAAAGCTTTTGATTGGTTTCCTTTACAATTATCGTTAATAAAAGTCCCAGATTTTTGGATCATTAGAAATGCAAAGGACAAGATTAGACTGCCTATAACAAGCTTCACAATAACTTGCAATCTGTTGTTTCAAAGTCAATGAAGTTGACCTTCTTCAAAGCGTGTGGAGAAATCATTCTTCTCTATGAAGCCAAAATTTGAACTATGAAGAAGAAACGTCAAGATAGCTTTGATAGTGCATACAGCAGGTTTCAAAACATTTCCTAGCGTGACTACAATTCCAAAGAGACGATGTTTTGAAGCATTCCATCCATCTATGTTTTTGTTATTCAAAGCAATATAGGTTTGGCTGGTCATTGCTATTTTGCTGAGCATCAGATAATTTCAAATCTTATGTTCTGGAAATTTCTGCATCCTAACAGAAGACAGACAGCTCAAATTGAGGACCTACTGAGATCAATGAAGAGCATTTTTTTCTTTCTTTTTTGTTTTTTTGGCGTAGCACTATGAAATGCCTTTTGGTTGAAGCTAATTAAAGAAGTAGGTGAGTGTGTTACTCGGATTTATTTTATGTGGCCATATAAATCAAGAACAAAGTTAGTTTTGACAGGATTCGAATTCAGATGATGACAGGCCAGATATAAAGGGCATTTATTTATTTACCTAGTGTTATTGGTATAACTGTCTTAATAAGATAACTTGCAAACTACAAGGAAACTGTTCTTACTAACCAGTTTATCAACTGATTAACTCCTTACATTCGACACAACACTATAAAGATGAAGTAGTGGTGTTTAGCCGATAGAATTGAATCCATTCATTATGTAACTATGCCACAAATTTTATTCATGACGTAATAGGGTTGCAACTTTTATAGATGCATAGGAAAAGGAGAAGGATAAAGTAAATTTGTTTTCAACCATATATACAGACAAACAACCGTAAACACGTATACATGTACACAGAGATGGCTCTCTGCTCATGTACGCATGCACGCACACGCATGCACACACACACGCACAATTTGTCATTCGTAAGTGTTGACTAGAATTTTTTGGCTTAAAAATACCCAGCCTCAAAAGTTGATTGCATAAATCTCACCTGAGTGGCAGCTCCATAAAGGATGTGAGTATTACACTTGCTTCTCTGATTAAATAAAAAGATAGGTCAATGCCAGAGAGAATTGAGCCCCAACAGTTTGACGATTTACAGCTGTGACTTCGATACGTTTATGAGATCAAACAGTATATTAATTCTTAGAATTGGTATAATGCCAAAATTTTGTGAGGAGGGATACAGCCGAAGAAATTGACCATGCTTTGGATTGATACTTTAGCTTATTCACCAAGAAAATGAAGGATAAAGTTGACTTGAGGATAATTTGAATTCAAAACGTAAAATGACATAATTAGATAACACAAGGAATTTTGTCCGACACCATACCAATTCGAGCAACAATAAACGTGATCATTGAACTATATATATTTACTAAACTTTTCATCCTATTTTGTATTTCTTCACTGTATCCAATCTGCTGATATGCCAGTCTCCCAACAGTTTGGTTATATCATCAAGTAGTAAAGGAGTATAATATTTCTGTAGTCCTTTTTAAATATAGTTTTCAAATATAATTTCTGCTTCATAATGTGAATTGGTTAATTTTGGTAATTACAGGCAAAATCTAGTGTTACAGTTTAAATAACGGCTTTAGGCATTTAACAAATACATTAATAAAGATTAATATAATTAATTAACGAAATACATTAATAAAGAATAATATCATTAATTAACAGAGTGAGACCGTTTTAGGGTTTCCTTGTATGTTCTAGCTTCAGGCAACTTAGTAATATCTGCAAGATGACGTTGGATTGAATTGCTCTGGGTTAATCTTGAATATTGAATATTGAATAACAAATGTGTTCGTGCATGAAAGCATATGTAAGGTTACAGTGAAGCTAGTTGGTGTCGCAGTTTCGATTCCGTTTCACACATTACAAATCACTCCTCACATGTGTGATTTCCGTCTGTAATCAATAACCTGAGGAAAACTGAAAATTTGTTTCTTTGTCATTCGCCTTGCGTTTTAATACATTGCGTACAAATTTGTGTGCTTGTGTGTGCGTGCGTGCAGATGTATGCACAAAAATATATTACTGACCGGTTAAGGAGTTTACTTTACAATCATGAGGTCCCGGGTTCGATGTCACCGTATGTTATCTTGTATGAGTATCTTTTGCTATGATTTCGTGTTGGTACAATGCTTGTGAGTGAAATTGAAGTGATAGAAATTATGTGAAAGCCTATCGAATAGGCGACAACCTGCAACACAAATATTTGAACAACTAAATTATGTATCTACAATATGTGGTTAGCTCAGCTGATCAAACAAGCGGAGGGCTAACTATTGTCACTATATGCATAAGTGAGTAGTTTTAGTGTGAGCATGAGTTTTCATATACATGTATATCCGTGTGTGTGTATGTGTGCGTGTGTAATATCAAAATCTAACATAAATTTAAGTTTCTCACCGGGCTGGGCAGTTCACTAAAAATGTTTCTACTATGTTAAACTATATTTCAATATACTTTGCAGGGCTTAAGGCAGTGAGCTGGTAGAATCGTTAGTAATCGGGGCTTAGCAGCATTTCGTCCGTCTTTACGTTCACCGTTCAAATGTCGCTGAGGCCCACTTTGCCTCTCATCCTTTCGGGGTCGATGAAATAAGTGCCAATCGACTTATCCGCTTCGCCGGACTTGTTGGCCTTGTGCCAAAATTTGAAACCAATATATTTTACAGCGCTTACATTACTCTCTCTCTCTCTCTCTCTCTCTC
>NC_068990.1:57643827-57646406 GCF_001194135.2 Octopus bimaculoides | reverse complement strand
ATATAGTATCAGTTGGGCACTGGGGTCACTGTAAAGAAACAAGACCCTTCGTTCAAAATGACAAGCTTTGTGCCTAAACCAGAAATTACATTATATTGTATTGTTTTGGTGTATCGTTTTGGCCAAACACAAGTATTATATCAACTATTTCAAGCATTTAAACAGAAATTAAACTATTTTTTTCCTCTTTCTTATTTCAACATCACAGCGACCATGTTTAAGAACTTTTATTTCTCTCTCTCTATCTTTCACTATTTCTCTCTTTGCTCTTAGCCGTTCGCTCCTTATTTTGCGCCAACAGTTTAGAAACGGCTGCCTTAAATCGTGCGACGTCTTAAATTGAATGAGAAATGTTTTTGCTTGCTATTCTTCCAGTTTGAGAACACATATGTTAAATTCTTTAACGTATACGTCTATGCCTTGATCTACTAGCACATGTATGGCACTCAAATGAAACGCTAACACAAAGAACAGTATTTTGTACAACAATAAACTTCTCTCGACTAGCTTGTCTTAATGCGGAGCACGTCCTAGTGGAACAAATCACAAAACTGTCTTATCTCCTTCCTCTAGGCCGATTTTACTAACATTTCTTACAACACAAATCATCCAATTCACTTTATAAAACAGACAATGAGTGAGTGTGTGCTGGCGCGCATGCATTCTCACAATATATTCACCTTTCGCACTTTATTAATATCGTATAAACGAATTACTTTTATCGTTTTTTTGGGGGGGGGTTTTTCACCTTGCACTTGCAATCACCCGTCTGCAGTTGAGTCGATATACTACATGGACGAAAAAAGGTTTGTTTTCTGTTTGTATGTAGTAGATAAAGGGAAAATTATATAAAAATTATTGTTATTATACTACAGAGTTCATAATTTCTTTTTTAAATCTTCCAACGCAAAATAAAACGCATAAATATACTCACACACGCATACGTGTGTGTGTGTGAGTGTGTGTGTGTGTGTGTGTGTGTGTACGAGGAGGTGCTGAAAGGTTCCTGGTTTTAAGGGTGTCGCAAAAGGCCTGGTTGGAGGCCCAACAGAGTTCTTTTACAGGGCTTAGAAAAACTGAAGGACCGCTGCAATATGTGTGTGAATCTGAGAGGGGAATACGTTTATTAAAATCATTATAAGCACAGTGCTCTAATTTTTATAACATTAAACTTATACAAAAAGGGAACACATTTATAGCTTATGTCATTTATATAATTTAAGCAGAAACGAACTTAGAGAAAAACCTGTCCTTTTCTTTAATTGCATGAGCCTTGAGGTTATCTCCTTTCTTCATATGAAGCTAATCTTAAATATGTTGTATGGTATTTGTTATATCTGTACTTGTCTATATTCGAGAAAAGATGGTCATACATCTTGGACATTTGAAACTTGTTTATACAAAAGAATTGGGAATGTTTCTATAAATGTTATGTATGCTTGTTTTAGATGTGTGTGCGTGTGTGTTCGGTTATAAATACATAATATATTCTTATTTAAGTGTTTATAATCAAACATGAACTTTACAGATCTGTAGAATGTTTGCTAAAAGCAGTAAACTTTTCATTTAAATTCTTTTGATAAATATGAAACAATACTATCCGCCTGTCTTCTGCAAAATACGAATAATTCTTATAACAGCATTTTGTTTCTAGGTGTCAGATTAAGAACCCTCTTAACCTAGATAGATATATTTTTGCTATTTCGTGATTGTTTGACCTTTATATTACATTTTACTAACAAAAATGCAATGAGTGATAGGCTATCTCTTCGTCCATTTCGAGAAAAGATGAGTTTACTAATAAGTGTAAGTCGAAGGCAATAATGCCTCAGGTTTACTTCAAGTGATATTCGCTTAGCGAGTCTGCTATTACACTGATCGTGCTTGTGAGAATCGTAATGAAACAGTGAAACAGGGTCAATGTCAATATACACCAATCATTTCAAGTTTAGGCTGTCTCAAGCTTGTAAAAATGGAATGAAGAAGAAATATAGCATTGTAGAAATGTTTGTCGATTTGAAATAAGTAAAGCAGAGAAATGGAAAAAGTATTGTGTGTTGGGCGATAATGACATCAACTATATGCAATTTAGTAAAAGTATTTCAAAATCGTCGATATAAATTAATATAAAACATTAGCTATGGCTTCTCGCAATTGCATTCATTAGTGTTACTTCTACACTTGTCATGTCGGTCATCACAAACCGTGGCAAAATTTATGGGTGTGGGTAGGGGTGGGGAATGCATTAGATTCTCGGCTGCAGGGTCGAGGATTTGTATTTCATCACTTCGCCGACCGTGAGCATAAAGCCGAATATCTAGAGAGAAAGTTTTGCTGGTAGGCACTATTTCTTTGACGACTGGGGAGCTACTTACAAGCACACATAAACATGCATGTACACACATATCTGTGTATATATGTATATAAATGTATGTATATATATGCGTATATATATGTATGTATATGTATATATTTCTCTCTCTCTCTATATATATATATATATATATATATATATATATATATTATATATATATGTATATATATGTATGTATATGTATATATTTCTATGTATATATATA
>NC_068990.1:57642070-57643634 GCF_001194135.2 Octopus bimaculoides | reverse complement strand
ATGATGAAAGTAAACAAAGTTTGTTTTAGAAGCGTTGAGATGTATTCAAAGATACAGAAATAAATTTTTTATTCCCAAACGCGTGATAATGTTAATAAAATAGCGTGAACAGGATAAATTATCCATACATTGTGTATATATATATATATATATATATATATATATGTGTGTGTGTGTATGTGTGCGTATGTGTATATATATATGTGTGTGTGTGTGTGTGTGTATGCATATATATCTATGTGTATATATATATGCATATATATATATTCCTGTGTATGTATATGTGTGTATATATATATATATATATGTGTGTATGTATATGTATACATTCATACATGCATAAATACATACATACATGCATGTATACATACATACAAAACAGGCAGCAAAACTCTTGGTGTTCCAAGATGCAACCGAAAAAGCAGATTATTTCATATTTCTGAGGAAGACACCGCACATGATTAGCAGCTGACCAAAAATGTCATCAAGGTACTGCATCTCTATGCAACTCGACGTCGCAAAGACAATATACAATGAAGTCCGAATAAAGACTGAACTGGAATAAATATAGAGAATGGCGCAACGATTGACTATGTACGCAAACATCAATACAACGTGTACTGGTGGAACATTCCCTTCAAAGCATTTGTCACGAGTAAGCATAACAGGCCGGATATTGTTGTTTGGGACAGACGGGAAAGAGTAGGTACCGTCAGAGAGGTCAGCTGTCCTGCTGATGTCAAATTCTCATTGAAAATCAGAGAGAAAGAGAATAACTACGGACAACTGCTTCGAAACCTCCAGCTATTATACCCAGAATACAAATTTACCTTTATACCAATATTGGTTAGTGCTCTTGGTTTTCTAAGTAAATGTCTGAGTCACAATTTGGTTAAGATAGGATTTTTCAGAAAGAGAAATCAACTAACTAGCTTGCATATTACAAATACTGTTTGCAAGTGGAACAGTAAGGATATGCAAGACTTTTCTCTGGTCACATTGTTCTCGTTCAGCGATAGAGATTTGTATCTCTATTAACAGAGCAGCTGTTTTCTGAAAGGAATACATCTCAGTACACCTAAATAATTAAAAGCAGAAGTGAACATGCAACTTTAAAGACTTGCTTACCAAGCGATTAGATATTTTAGTCTAAGTATGTATAACTAGCATGTCAATAAAGCTAAGCTAGTTTAAGGTTGTCCATATCAGTAGATTTGAACGATGATATTTGAAACTCACTCAAAGGAAAAGCAGTAGAATGATACCGGAGCAATATTATCTATGAAGCGACAAATAATCTTTCTTCTGAAGCTCAGAATATACTCTTTTGCTCTTTTACTTGTTTTAGTCGTTTGACTGCGGCCATACTGGAGCACCGCCTTTAGTCGAGCAAATCGCCCCCAGAACTTATTCTCTGTAAGCCTAGTACTTATTCTATCGGTCACTTTTGCCGAACCGATAAGTTACGGGGACGTAAACACACCAGCATCGGTTGTCAAGCGATGTTGGGGGGACAAATACAGACACACAAACACACACACACACACATATATATATATATAAT
>NC_068990.1:57630538-57641951 GCF_001194135.2 Octopus bimaculoides | reverse complement strand
TATACGACAGGCCTCTTTCAGTTTCCGTCTACCAAATCCACTCAAAAGGCTTTGGTCGGCCCGAGACTATAGTAGAAGACAATTGCCCAAGGTGCCACGCAGTGGGACTGAACCCGGAACCATGTGGTTGGTAAGCAAACTACTTACCACACAGCCACTCCTACGCCTCAATAAGTTATCATTTGAACAATTTTTTTTTTTTGGGGGGGGGGAATTTATATATTTTTTCAAGTTTCTTTCTTTCATGTAACAACCTTGTTGAATGATGTAAATGATCTTGTCGATACACTTTAACTACTGTTATACGAAATCAATTTTATCACATCCTATATTTGTATACATTGCAATAAAATGCACGCTAAGCATAAATTTTGCTGCATTTTAAAATTTTGGCGTTTCACTTATCAAAGGTTTGGAAATGATAACAATTCAGTAAAATACTTTGTTACTCTTAAGCTGTTGTGTAGCATAACGTTCTGAGTTCATATGTCACCGAGGTCGACTGCGTCTTTTACCATTTTCTGGGTCGATAGAATAAATATCAATTGAGCGCTAGGCTCGATACAATCAACTTATCTCCTCACCTAAAATTGCTGACGGTGTGCCAAAATCTGAATGCATTATTAAGCTGGAGTTTAGGACAAATTAGCGTGAAATTTTGATGTAAGGTTTTAATTCAGATTACTTTAAACTATGAGTTTGAATCATAAAATTAGGGGTGGTTCCGGGCAGGTTAGTATCAAAAGAGTTAAAGATAGGTGCAGGCGTGGCTGTGTGGTAAGAAGCTTGCTTCCCAACCACATGGTTTCCGGTTCAGTCACAATGCATGGCACTTTGGGCCAGTATCTTCTGCTATAGACTCGGGCCGACCAAAGCCTTGTGAGTGAATTTGCTAGAGGAAAACTAATAGAAGCCCGTCGTGTGTGTGTGTATATATATATATATATATATATATATATATATATATATATATATATATATATATATATATATATATACTTACATATATATACTTACATATATATATACTTACATATATATATATACTTACACACACACACACACACACACACACACACACATATATATATATATACATACTTATATATATACATACTTACATATATAAACTCACATATATGTACTCACATACACATATCTAAATATATTACACCCACCCACATACACATGTATACATACACACACGCGCACACATATGCATACATCTGTGCTATAACATGCTACATCTATGCGTATATTAGTCTATAAGTGAATACTTACACACACAAATACCCATTTGTATTTACGTGTTTCATGTATGCTATGTGTGTGTGCGCGCGTGTCTGTGTGTGCGTGCGTACATATATCAACATATGAGTGTATATTATGCTGATTATATATATATATATATATATATATATATATATGCATGACAACAAACAACATTTGTACGCCTATTAGTCGGACGGACAGCCTTAACTATATCGGAATGTATCTCGCCGCTTAAGCAAACGCTACCAGAATACAAAAATTGATCCAAACGGAGAAAAAGATACACGACTACACGTACATATGTGTCTATCGCATGCAATCATATCTGTATCATATTAGAACTTTTTCACAGTGCCACTAGCTATAAAAGCTACGCATCTTTTTGTCTCAAATCTAAATGACGTTGTTCAACTATTGTTGTTCAGTTTGATTATCTAAAAAGTTTGCCCCGAAAATCCGTGCTTTAAAGATACAATGCAGAATGATGAGGAATTGGTATTTTTCAAGAGATTCGCCAAAATTCTTATTATCTACTTGAGCTTTTCAAACAGATTCAATTTAAGTAATTGCTCAGATATGAAGCGTATAGTCTTGTTCCTCTTTCCATAGTTTTGTTCCATTTGAGACGATCCAGAATAGCTCTCATTATATCAGGAACGATGAGAAAAGGCTAACAAAATTGAAACTGTTTCGATGGTTTACGTCCACAAGAGATTGATAAAATCTTATAACTAAATTAACCTAAATACTTATTCTGAAATAGTTTTTGAGCTATGAAGTTGTTTGTCTACATATTCACGGAAGTAATCTTAAGCAGACGACAATATGCAAATATCCGTGTATGCAAAAATCTATGTATGCGTGTATATATTTGTGTGTGTGTGTGTGTGTGTGCATATACACATGCATATATGTACATGAGAGAGAGAAAAAGAAAATGGTATTCGTAAGATTCTTTACTAATCACTACGTTATATACACAGGAACATAGTAAATACATATATACATACACACACAAATAGATACATACATATAAATACATATATACACACACACATATTTATATACAAATATATATATACACATACATACATACAAATATATATGTACACATACATATATATATATATACACACATACATACATACATATATATACGCACAATACATACATACATATATATACACACAATACATACATGCATATATATATGTGTGTGTGTGTGTGTGTGTGTGTGTGTGTGTGTGTGTATACACGTATATATGCATACATACATAAATGTGTATGTAATAATATATGTAATGTATGTATGAAGATGTGTTCCGTATGTTTGGGCTTATGCGATTAAAAATGTATTCCGCCATGCGTGTCTACTCAGATACTGATGGCTGCATGTTCGCATTTATATCAAGAGATGCGGTTAGTTTATATTTCAGCATTTGCATGTAGTTATGGTAATAGTTTTAAGTAGTATTTCTTTAAGTCTCTTTCATCTTTCACTCAATTCAGTCCTTAAACTGCGGCCATACTTGAAGAATTCCAGTCGAACGAATCGTCCCCAGTACGTTTTCTCCTTTTTTCTTTTCTTCTTTTTCCCTTTAAAGCCTTGTACTTATTCTGTCGGCCTCGTTTACCGAACCGCTAGCTGCAGGGACGTAAACACACCAACGCCTACACCAACACCGGTTGGTGGGATGGAAGCAAACACAGACACAACGACACACGCACGCGCACACACACACACACACACACACATCAGGTGCGGTCCCAGGAATTTTTCCATGAGAAAAAGGTGTAATAACATTATTTAGAAGAGCGTACTCCTTTTCTTGAGGGGGGAACGTGTCCCTCAGCCCCACCTCTTTGGGTCTGCCCCCGCACATACATACACACATATAACGGGATTCTTTCAGTTTCCGTCTATCAAATCCACTCAGAGGGCTTTGGTCAGACCGAGGCTATAGTTGAAGACATTTGCCCCAAGGTGTCACACTGTGGGACTGAATCCAGAACCAAACGTTTTACTACACAGCCACGTCTGCGTCTTATATCCTAATTATATAAGCAATTAGTTCAGTTGATCGAAAAATTAGGCACTCATCGCCATGGACAGGAAAGAGTTTCCATTCACTTATATATGTGCTAGCGTCTGTGTGTGTGTGTGTGTGGTGTATACGCAATGAAGGCACGTAGCTTAGTGGTTAGGATATTCGGCTCCCGATTGTAAGGTCGTGAATTCGATTCTCGGCGGTGCGTTGTATCCTTGAGCAAGATACTTTATTTCATGTTTCTCCAGTCCAATCAGCTGTCGAAAATGAGCTGTACCAGTAATTCAAAGGGCCAGCCTTGCCACATTGTGTGTCATACTGAATCTCACTGAAACTACGTTTAAGCTACACGTGCCTGTTGAGTGCTCGGCCACTGGCACGTTAATTTCACGAGTAGGCTGTTTGGTTGATCATATCAACTGGAAACCTTGAGGTTGCAACTGATGGAGAGCCAGACCATATGTGCGTGTTCGAGTATGTGGTGTATACGTGTGTGTATACATGCAATGTGAGTGAAAGACCGAAACTGAGAGCAAAAAACAAACTCTCGACAAATAATAAATCCGAATATTTGCTGCTTCGTTGGAGTGGTAAAGAAATGAAAGCTGAGAGCCAAACTTCTGAAAAGTGCTAAATGACTAAGAAGACGCTGAAGAAAGTAGTTGCATCCTTAAGCCACATTGCAACACGAGGCAATGCTCAGATATTATGGTTGGGTCTCACTTGACAAAGAAGACCCGATTGCTTAATTAACGATGCCTTAGGGAGACATAGAGTGTACTCATGATAAAGTGGGCCCTATGTAGGAAAGGGCTGGCGAACGTTGTGAGATATAATGATGACAGTATACGGGGCTTCTGGGAAAGATGAGGTGTTGTAGTTCCGTAGTAGGGTCTACAATATCCTACTAAGCATTGCGCTTAGGAAAAAGAGCAGAGCAGTGATTCGTAAATCGGAGAGAGAAGCAGAAGTGGCTGTGTAGTAAGTCATTTGGTTTCCAGCCACAAGGTTCCGGGTTCAGTCCTACTGCGTGGCATCCTGGGCAAGTGTCTTCTACAATAGCATCGGGCCGATCAAAACCTTATGAGTAGATTTAATTAACAGAAACTGAAAGAAGCCCGTGTGTGTGTGTGTGTGTGTGTTTTCCCCCACCAATGCTTGACAACCGGCGTTGGTTTGTTTACGTAGCGGTTTGACAAAAAAGAGACCGATAGAAAAATAAGTACTGGGGTTGATTTATTCATCTAAAAGATAAAAGACAGAAATAGCCGAGACGTAAGCGAGAAAGACTAAAATTAACAGCTGAGAAAAAATATCTAGGAAGTAGTAAAACAAAAAGATTGCCGCCCCGTGAGAGTAATTACTGTTGCCCCTAGACTGTTGGTGCGGCTGTTTGGGTTCGGAAAAGAAAAGTTGTGTTATAGTGTGGATCAAAAAAAAGAAGAATGTTCACTTGTATCAATAATGCTTGGAACCACAGGTCAAAACGATACTGTCAGAATGGACAGATATTCTTGCGACAACTGAGAACGGTACTGCTCTGCAAAGCAAATAGTATCAAATGTGTGCGTGTATGCGTGCGTAGACATCTATATATACAGGATGTCTTACCCGATTTAGCTCCATTTGATTCTTTTGTTTACGGGTTCATTGAGTTTATGGTGTACACTAATAGAATTAGAGATGCACTACAACTTCGAAATCTTTTTGCTGAAGCTTTTCAAAACATTACACCTCAAATGCTGGAAAGTGTGTTCCGGGAAGCATTTCATCGCTTTGAGCGTCATCATAATGAGAACAAATTCTTTACAGCATATACTTTGGAATAAATATGTTATTCAAATTTAAACCGGATTTTCATAATTCCAATTATTTCTCAAAATAGTCACTTTTGACACTGTGCGCGTGTGTGTGTATACCAGGGCGCGCTGAAAAGTTCCTGGATTTCAGTAAAAGAGAATACAGGAGGATCAGTTAATTATGATTTTCTGCAACGTATTCCCCTCTCAGATTCACACACTTATTGCAGCGGTCCTTCAATTTTAAGGGTACACGTGTTTGTGGAGTGCTCAGCCACTTGCACGTTAATTTCACGAGGAAGCTGTTCCGTTGATCGTATCAGCTGAGACCCTCGTCGTCGTAACCGACGGAGTGTTCCTTTTATATATATTCTTTTATGCTTTTCAGCCTTGAGGTTGCGGCCATGTTGGGGCATATATATATATATATATATATATATATATATATATATTTGTGTGTGTGTGTGTGTGTGTGTGTGTATAAATTGTTACTGAGCCAAACGAGGGGAAGAGTAGAAGAAATCAAGTGTATAGAGAATATATCAGAATTAATTAGAATTTAATTGCGTTCAAAATGTAGGAATACACGTTACTGGATTCACATTAGATTTTCAAAAGTGTATAGTTTACAAAGCTGCGTCACGAACTATGTCTAATCTGGCTGTTGTTTTAATATACCTATATACAAGTATATATAAACACACGTGCGTGTATGTATGAGTGCGTGTATGTATGTAAGTCTATTAACGTGTTTCAACCTGTATTTCTCCATAGGTGAATATTTCTAAGTACACAATTCTCTCGACTGTTATGCAAGTGTATGATTCTATGAAAAGTATATATATTTAGATGTGTATTTGTTACACGTTTGTGTTTCTCTTCAACACTATTTCTGCATATGAACGCATATTTTTTGATTTATATACACTTACCTGTTTACTTGCTTATATGCTTGCTTTCATACACCAAGTATATCCTCTCCTATAATCTGTAATTTCCTCATGGATTGCCTAACGTCCTATTTGTAATTTAACTCGCCCAAAACTTTCGCCAACGGATAAGTGACACTCTATTTCACCACATTGCCACATTTATTATCAACTCATTATTAATGATTAATTATTAAATTTTGATTAATTTACAATTAATGGCCGATAGTTATTGGATAATGACTTATTTATCTTATTTACTCAGTTTTTATGCATAGGTAAATATCTAACCAAATATGTACTATTATATTTATACATTTTATTCCGATGTTTTTGTATGCATGTATCTCTGCGTGAATATTATACATATATGTATATATAAGGCGATGAGCTGGCTGAATCATTAGCACGGAAGGCAAAAGGTTTAGCAGCATTTCGTCCGTCTTTACGTTCTGAGTTCAAATTCCGCCAAGGTCGACTTTGCCTTTCATCCTTTCTAGGTTGATAAAATAAATACCAGGTGAGCACTGAGGGTTCATATAATCGACAAAGCCCCACCACCACCTCGAAATTGCTGTCTTTGTGACAAGATTTAAAATTATTAGCCTTATGTCGATAATTTGAAACCCCCTTTTTCATGAGCCCACTCCATAATGTCTCCCTAAGGCATCCTTAATTCAGCAATCAAGTCTTTTATGTCAAGTGAGATCCCGTCATAATATCCAGTTGATACGATCAACGGTACAGCCTGCTCGTAAAATTAATGTGCAAGTGACTGAACACTCCACAGACACATCTACTCTTAACGTAGTTCTCAGGGAAATTCAGCGTTACACAGAATAGGACAGTTGAATTACAGGTACAATTCATTTTTGCCAGCGAGAAATCAACGAGAAATAAAGTGTCTTGCTCAAGGATACAACACGCCACCAGGAATCGAACTCATGACCATACGATCACGATCCGAATTCCCTTATCACTAAGCCACGCGTCTTCACTTTCAAGAAACACTGCTTTAGAAGACTAGTCTTGTTTCGTTTATTATAGCGCTCTCAAAGAGTGCTAGAATTGGGGAAATTTTACGGCTCATATCTGATAAGGTAATGCTATAATAAGGAGATGTAGGTGTTAGCCGAAGGTGTGGCCTACAAGTTGGTTAGTCACTAGTAAGTGAAGTGTCAAGAAGAGTGGGTGGTTTGAACAATAAATTAAAGTAGTGGATTTGGTTCATTGGTATCTTTGTACCGAAAAATTTAATTGCTTAATAATTGCATAAAAATACTTGATTTAATTGTCTATATTCGTTCGATAATCATTGATCTATGAAACTTATCCGTTTTAATGGAATAAAAAAAAAAATTCATATATTTATTTGCGACTTAATAACTCAATAATTATTCACTACTCCAATAAGAATTTATTTAATTCATTAACGTAGGCGCAAGCGTGGCTGTAGAGTGAGAAGCTTGCTTCCTAACCACATGGTTCCGGATTCAGTCTCTCCTCATGGCATTTTTGCCAAATGTCTTCTACTATGGCCTGGAGCCGATCAAAACCCTATTAGCGCATTTGGTAGTCGGAAGCTGAAAGAACCGCGTTGTATATAAGACTTGGTATAAATAATGGTCATGACATATGTTTCCTTTATTGGAGTAAATTTGGCTTGCAGCTGTATTCCAATAGTCATTATAGGTTCGTTACTGATAGGTTTCTTAATTAGTCTATTGATCAGTTGAGAAAAATTGAACCGCCTAAGAAATGACTACTGGAAACAGTTGTAAGCCAAATTTACTCCAATAAAGGAAAAATATGTAATGGTCTTTATTTATACTTTTTGTGTGTAGCACTCTGTGTAAAAAAAATCAGTTTGGTTGGAGCACAACCAGATTTACGATATAGAATGGTGATGAACTCTGGGATAAGAATCCTTGGAGTTCCTTACTAATATAAACAATATTGTTAGCGTGGTGTGCCAACAGTGAGCTTGTACAGTACTTTGCAAAGCTTGATAATCCCTCACCAATAACTCTGTTACACACACACATATATATATTAGTGTATAAAGATATATACACAAAGAGAAGACTCTTGGCAAGACTTCTTACATGCTAGAAAGGGCAGTTAAACCCAAACCACGAAAAAATAATTCTAAAGGCACACCGATAAAGCACTAGAATGAAAAGAATTATTATTTTTAGTTAATCCCATACTCGAGTTTCCCTATCAATGAGCAAATAAATTAATTTGTCATCCGTAGTTCATCAGTGAGGTCACTAAAACAATGTATAATTATGTAGCTTAATACGTACCGAAATAACTCGTGCGAGCTGCGTCCTTATAACATTGTGGATTCAAATCTAGTGCGCAGGCGCATTCACATAGTCAGCAGCAAATAATTAATTTTAAAACCACGTACTATAAGCCTCAGAATTAGGAAGTTTTACTGTGTAAATCATAAAGGTAAAAAATTAGAATAATTCATTACCAATGGTTCGCATGCGTAATACAAGTCATAAGACAACATATTTTCATATATACGAGTGTATAAAGATATATACACACATATGATCTGTGGTTTGCGCCTGACGAATATGTTTGAGATATCTTCTCAACATATGAATCTATTAGTAACACATAAAAACGCATATTGTGTTTATTAAATATTTCTCTCACCAGGGGGAGTACTTTTGTTTATCTTACCATCACGGAACAGCACATTACATATATTGGTGTGTGTATCTTTGTGTCAGTGTTTAACCCCGACCCCACTCCACCACTTGACAACCGGTTTTGGTGTGTTTATGTCCCCGCAACTGACAAAAGAGACCGATAGAATAAGTACCAGACTTTAAAAATAGTACTGAAATCGATTAATTCGCCTAAAATTTCTTCATGGCGATGTCCCGGCATGGCTGCAGTTTGATGACTGAAACAAGTAAAAGATAAAAGGTAACTTATAAACCTTTAGGATTATTCCTGATTCCGTGGTTTGATAATCATTTGTTGCATTTTAATGGTTTCTAATTTGGGGGCAAGAGCAGCAATTTTAAGGGGAGAAATTAGTAGATACCCTCAATAACAGTGCTTGGCAAGTACTTAATTTTATCGGAGCCGAAAACAATGAAAGTCACAGTCGACCTCGACGGGATTTGGAACCGGAACGGAGAGAGTCTGAACAATTACTACAATGTATTTTTCCGATGCTGTATCAATTCTGAAAGCTTGCAGTTTTCATATTCATAATATAGTAATAGTTAATTACCGTTATTTGCTTAAAACACAAATTTATCTATTTATTTACGCATTAAATACGGCCTGTGTGTTGTGTTCTTGAGCATCACACTTTATTTCACGTTGCTCCAGTACACACGGCTGCAGAAGTGAGTTGCGACGTCCCTGGTGCCAAATTGTATCGGTCTTTGCTTTTCTCTTGGATAACATCGGTGGCGTGGAGAGGGGAGGCTGGTATTCATAGGCGACTTGTTAGTCTTCCACAAGCAACCTTGCCCGGACTTATATCTCAGAGGGTAACTTTCTAGGTGCAATCCCATGATCATTCATGACTGAAGGTAGTTTTTACCCTTCACTCTTTTACTCCATTTATGCATTAACAGTATTATTAAAATATCTGGTTAATTTATATCATTTATATCATAGATTGTTTTTGATGGCTTTTAGTCAATAATTTTGACTTAAGAAAATCATCTCGAATTTAATTCTATAAAATAAATTATCTATTCATCAACTTTATAACCTAAATCTAAACAGTACCACTAAATAACAGCAACAAAATTCCACCGAGGTCGACTTTACTTTTCATACTTCGGAGTTCATAAAGTAAGTACCAGTTGAGTACTGGGGTCGAAGTAATTGAATAAGCCACTCCCCTAAACTAACTGACCTTGGGCCAAAATTTGAATCAAGAAAAGGCAGTGAGTTGCCTGAATCGTTAGCACGCTGGGCAAAATGTTTAACGGCATTTTGTCCGTCTTTATGCTCTGATTTCAAATTCTGCTGAGGGCGACTTTCATTCTTTCAGGCTCGATAAAGTAAGTACCAGTTGACCTCTGGTATCGATCTAATCGATTTAATCTCTCCCCAAAAACTGCTGGCCTTGTGCCAAAATTTGAGACTAATATTTACTCAGAAATGAGCTTGTTCGTTTACGCACTCAACTTATATACATTTAACATTCAATCTTCTTCCTTACTAACGCCCTTATTTATTTGTCTATTGTATGCCCGTAACGTTAAATTTTTACTATTAAGTAAAGTATGTTTCCCTGAATACAATTTTCTCCTCTTTCCTGAACACATTGCGTTACTTTACAAGATCAGTCATTTTATCCATTTCATCAGAGAATCGTTTTCTTTCTCTCCACATAGGTGCCAACAAACCAGTCCACCACTTATATCTATCATTTCAACTAGCTCTTTCTCCCTTCTGCACGTCAAAGTATAGAGACCAGTCAAATATTAGATCCTCCCGACAACATTCGACTACGCCTTAACAGTCAAATATTATTGTAAACTCGCATCCTCTGACATATTCTGTAGTAAGGGAAACTTAGTTTCGAAATTAGATCGCAATGTTCTTTTGTTATTTTTTTACTCTTTTACTGGTTTCATTCATTAGACTGCGGTCAAGCTGGGGCACCGCCTTGAAGAATTTTAGTCGAATGAATCGACCTCATAACTCATTTCATTTAAAGCTTGGTACTTATTCCATGGGAATGTTATGCCCAATCGCTAAGTTACGTGAACGTAAGTACACCCGCAACAACTGTCAAGCGGTGATGGGTAACAAATATACACACAAATACATACATACATACACACACACACACACACACACACACACACACACACACACACACACACACACACACACACACACACACACACACATACATACATACATACATGCATACATACATGTACGATAGGCTTCTTTTAGTTTCTGCCTGTCAAATCTACGGATAAGAAAGAGAGAAATAATAGTAGAAACGTTTTTGAAATAGATAAATAACGAACTTTACTCCAGAAATATTAAAGAACTAAATTAACAAATTGATTATTTAGATCATTGCAGATGACTTAAGATCGTTTATATATTCCTCTAAGCAAAGCCCTAGAATGTTGTGGCTGTATCATGCCCTACCTATAACTTTCATTTCTATAAGGACATTGATACCTATAGAGCATTGCATTAACCTGTGAGAATAGAAATCTTGTTAAATTATGAGCACATTTTCGAAATATGTGGATTGAAAATAATAGCATAAATAATTGGATTTCAAGGAAATAATATAAAAAGATATACATATCTATAAATAAATATATATATATATATATATATATATATA
>NC_068990.1:57604335-57629070 GCF_001194135.2 Octopus bimaculoides | reverse complement strand
TATATACATATATATATATATATATACATATATATATATATATACATATATATATATATATACATATATATATATACATATATATATATACATATATATATATACATATATATATATACATATATATATATATATATACATATACATATATATATACATATACATATATATATACATATATATCCATATATGTGTGTGTGTGTGTAAAATATTTTGTAAAAGTTTTTAGTAAACATGGGCAAGCATTCAGGAATTTATTTGCAATTAGCAATATCACTAAGGCATTATTAAAAGTTTGCGTTTTTGTTTGATCATGGTTAAGTGAACTGGCAAAAGAAGTTTGCATTAAATAAAACTTTGAAATTCTGAATCTGAATTTCATCAACACATTCTTTGATATTTAAGAATATCTAGATTATAAATAACTAAATTTAAATCTAGTTGGTAGTTCACATCGATTTGCAGAATGAATGTGAAAAATACAATTTTTTTTTTTTTTACTATTCTCATTTTGATTATTTTTATAAATAAGAGAAGAGCAAAGTAAATGTTTACTAGAAGACAAATATTTTGAGGATGAATTATATCAAAGGCTGTAGAAAACATTCATATAGTAGTAGTATGAAGGCTTGCACTGTAACAAAACCTTGCTGCATCCACCATATGTTGGTGATTCTTTACTCCAAGTGGATGACAACTTTGCACCACTCAGGCAACATCCCTCCAACCCATGGATCTGTTTCGGTAGTCTTAGATAATGAGGGGTTTAAAAGGTCGGAGTGCATATCATACCTCAACTCCTTTCAGATTTGTATGATGACTAATTATTGTTGGAAATTGAAAGGAAATGAACCTCATGATAAACCTCTCCAACAATAAAAGAAGAATGATATATGTAAATAACTTTTTTCACATAGCATTTATACTGTGTATATGCATGTGTGTACACATATGTATATGTGCACTATATATACATACATATATATATATATATATATATATATATATATATGTATGTGTGTGTGTGTGTGTGTGTGTGTGTGTGTGCGTATGTATATATGAACATTCATTTTTTTTACTTGTTTCAGTCATTTGACTGTGGCTATCCTGGAGCACCACCTTTAAGGGTTTTTTAGTTGAAGAAATTGACCCCCACGACTTATTCTTTGTTAGCCTAGAACTTATTCTATCAGTCTCTTTGGCCAAACCGCTAATTTATGGGGATGTAAACACACCACCATCGGTTGTCAAGTGATGATGTGGGGACAAACACAGGCATAAAGACACACACACATAAATATATATATATATATATATATATATATATATATATCATCATCATCATCATCATCGTTTAACGTCCGCTTTCCATGCTAGCATGTGTGTGTGTGTGTGTGTATATATATATATATATATATATGCATATACATACACATACACGTATACCATCCTAAAAATAATGTGCCAGTCAAGTACTGGAATCAATATGATTCACTGTTTCTTTCACCAAATCAGATACTTTGTGCCCATATAAGAAGCCGATTTTTATTATTTTGAAAAGAGATCATTTCATAGTCGACAAAATTTTATATCAGGCAAGTACTAAGGTCTATTCAATTGACTAACATTTCCACAAATATTCTGGCCTTGTACCTAAATAAGAAATTATTATTTCAGAAACATTCAACATACAAAGTTAATAAAGATCCTTTGCCTAATGAAGAACTGAGCTGCAAATATTAACTAGAAAAGATATTAAAAAGTAATACCTTTACATAATCTTGGAAGTCAACAAATAAGAGATAAAAAATGTAGATGACAATTTATAGTGAGTGATAGAAATGAAAACAGTGCCAGTTTTGCTTGAGTATTTCCTTTATTTCCGAAAGACTTATCCCAAAGACCTTTTCTTTTTCTTTTCCTTTTTTTTATTGCCATCTTTTAATTTCTAAAGGAGCTGTTTGATGCAGCAGAAAAGAATTCTGGGATAAGCAATGGAGCATAAATTATTTGATTCATAGAAGCATAGCTTTCAGGTTGAATAGAATAGTAATTCTTCTGATTCTAGAAGTATTTATAGTTGGAGACATAGATTGTATTTGAACAGTCTGTTTACTTCTTGGCTATTAGAAAAAGGAATGTATGACAACGAAGGCGCCAGATGGAAGAAAAGGTCAGGCAAATTAAGATGTTCATATTTTAAAGATAATCTTGATGAGTGCAGATATTGGCTGATTGCAATATGGGAAAAAATATCTACCATTAGATTCTTTAGATGTCAGTAGCAAGGACTGAATTAGCAAGAATGGTATTTAGTAGAGAGAGACACTACAGACTGCAGTTACCTTCCAGATTTTGTAGCCAACGGAGGAGTTCTGATGTCAGTAACTGGATTCAATGATGGTTGTGTCTTTAAAATGTTTGCTTTACAACAACACAATTCCAGGTGCTAACCTACAGCCCAGTGTCTTGAAAGTGGAGGAGGGTAGGCAATGTTTTCTTCTGTAGCTTTAGGTCGCCCACTCCTAAATAAGAATTTGATAGATAAAAACAGCATGAAAGGTCATGTAGCTGAAGCAGAAACAGACATCCTTTTTAACCCTCTGTAATTTGAAAAATAGCTATTCAGAACATGACATCTGGTAGGTGAGATTGCTGTGCAGTGTAGGGTGGAACTTTATCAAAGTCCCAAGAAGAGAAAAACAAAGTTGACCACAGAGGAATTTGAACTCAGGAGTGTAAAGTTATCTATGTATGTATATATATATATATATTCTTTTATTCTTCTATTATTTTACTTGTTTCAGTAATTTGACTGTGGCCATGCTGGAGCACCACCTTTAATCGAACAATGTAAGCCTAGTACTTATTCTATCAGACTTTTTTGCTGGACCGCTAAGTTAAGGGGACATAAACACACCAACATCGGTATCAAGCAATGGTGGTGGGGACAAATACAGACACACAAATACATATATGGAGAATAGTCACAAGAGATGAGACCTGAGTCCATTACTTTGATCCAGAACCCGAAAAGCAGAGTATGAAGCGGATACATCCAGAATTGCCAGCGTAAAAGAAATTCAAGACTTGATCTTCCACAGGAAAAGAGATGCTAAACGTTTTTGGGGATGCAAAAGGGTCTATGCGGTGAAATGCTTGGCCAACAAACTGAAACCAGTAATTTTCACCAAATGTTGAGGTCTGTTGTCAAATCAAGTGTTACTGTTGCACAATAATGCATACCCAAATAGATCTATCCCCACCATTGAAACCATTGAAAAATTGGGAATTGAGTTGCTGGAACACCTTGCATAAATTCTGGATCTCACCCCTCCTTACTATCACTTCTTTGGACCATTCAAGCATCCTTTACAAGGTTGTTGATTTGCTACAGACAAGGAAGTGCAAAAAGCAATACGTAAATGACTGCATGACCAGTCAAAAACCTTCTCTGATGGAAAAAAACTAGTTTGTGGACCACTGGAAGAAGCGTATTAGAAAACAAGGAGGAAATGTTGAAAAATGTATGAGAGTATATTATGTGGTACTAACATGGGAGCTTTTTATGTGGCAGCAGCATTGATGCTTTTCACATGGTGCTAGCATGGATGCTTTTTACATGGTACCAGCATGACTGCTTTTTATGTGGTACCATCACAGGTACATTTTACGGGGTGCCAGCATGGGTGCTTTTTATGTGCTGCTAGCATGGGTGCTTTCTATGCGGTGCCAGCTAAGGCATCATTCTAAAAATAAACAAACACATCACTGAAATATCAAAGTTATGAGACAATGCATGGTTCAAAATTAAAATTAATGTGAATAAATTAGCATTACATCTGATACAGCTATTTGAATGCTAAAGAGTGGCAAAATTCCATATTTAAAATATGAATCCTCTATTTTAAGATGAAAAAATATTTGACCATCATTGTAAAGATAAAGATGGGATGATCACTGCCAGAGCATCAACAGAAAAATTCTCTGATTGGTTATAGTCATACAACTGATATGTTTGAGTCAAACTGATAAGAGATATTCTAGAACATCAACTTGCAATGGCTTTGCAAGCTGAGAGAATAGCATTGGTGTTCATCAGCTTTATTTATGAAAATATTTTAGTATGCTTAGATATAATATATAGTTATGCCTAGCATTTGTTTCTTGGTTAATTTAGAATGTTTCCATTGTAACAGTGTTAGTTTGAAAAGTAAATCTTATTTTGGAAGAATTAGATCTAAGCTGATTTAATTCAATCCTGAAACGGTTGCAATAGCTGGTTTTCATTTTCAGAATTCTTGATTAAATCTGCTAATGGCTAAACATATACTCTATACTTTAACAATATGCCAAGCTTCTCTTGCCCTCTTTTTACTTTTATTATTCATATGGATTCTTTAGTAACTGAAATTCTCTTATTTGTTTTTCAATAAGAGGCGATATAATAATGAATTATACATAATTCTGGTTTACTTATGAGTGTTTTTAAGTACATTCTGATTTTGTGCAAAGTTTTCTTCATAATGGGAAGGATTGATGAAATAAGACACAGACTACAAGCTTGTAGGTCATTATTTCAAATCTACAGCATGTATTATATTGTATTCTTAGTATTATATTTTATGGACCTCAAGCCATCTGAAATATGAAATGTATCATGTAAGCTGGTCTCAACAACAGTCTTTATAATCTCTTCTAAATGTATCTTTAAGAAGGATTATAACATTGATGAATGTATGTACATACATACATACATACATACATACATGCAGACAAATGAGATGCTATCAAAATATTGCTGGACTAGTTAAGTTTAATATAAAATAACTTATTTACCTAAGTTTTAAAATTATCTCCTTCAAAATAGTTACCTTGCACGGCAATACATTGGTCCTAGCATTGCTGTCACTTTTGGAATCCAGCCTGGAAGTCATTTATGAATAGCAAGTTGGGGTTCATCTGTGATTCACTCCAGATCTCAACAATGGTGTTAAAATAGCAACCTTTGAGCTGCATTTTCATCTTTGGGTAGAGATAGAAGTCCCACAGGTGCTAAATCTGGTGAATAGGACAGGTGCAGAAGCAATACCATGTTGTTTTGGCAAGAAACTCATGAGCAAGGTGAGCTCGATGAAGAATCCAGTTCCTCACACTCCACAGATCTGATCGTTTTTGCCAAATGTTCTCCTGCAAATGCTTCAAAACACCACAGTGGAACCCTCAATTGATGGTCTGGGCCTGGGGAATGAATATTCAATGTACAATACCACATTTCTGGAGTGACACTCATGGTAGGTCTTCCAGGTTTCTAATCATCTTCCAGAGATGTTCATCTACATTTTAACCACCCATGCCACATGAAACATTGTGTACGACCCATTGCCTCATCACTATAAGCTTTTCCAAAGAATGCTCAATGTATCTGTAGTAGACTTCACAAGTTTAACACAACATTTTTCGTTGGCTCTTTGTTCCTGTCCATAACAAAATTACAGACTACAACATACACATGATCACAAAAACACAAATTTCACAACTTGCAAAGTAAACACAGCAATGTCACTCAACGCACTGCCCCATGAAGGTCACTTCTAGCTCTCACTCTACATGCAACAATGTGCTGCCATCTGTTGGTGCACTATAAAACTAGTCCAGGAACTTTTTGATACCACCTCGTGCTTACATATATACATATGTGTATGCAAATATAAACAAACTAACATTTGTTGTTTTTTTTCTATAAGTGCCAAAATGTGTATTGTAAGATATAAATAAGATGATAATTTATTTTCGAACACAGAGACACTATTAGAACAACAGAAACATAGGGTGAATTACACTTGCAAAGCCAAAAAGTTTATCAACAAACATACATCCAAGATACACCTTCAGTTTCATACCTATTATTATTGGAGCAAAGTATGGCTGAACTTGGAATCAATACTTTGGCAAAAGAGATGATAGAATAAGTGCCAGGGTAAAAAAATAAGTAAGAATTGATTATACATTCTTCACGGTGGTGTTCCAGCATAGCTGCAGTCTAATGACTGAAACAAGTAAAAGATAAAAGATAAAGTTTATCTATTCTTATATGGCTAAATTATCGTTTACATGTTATTTTGTTGTAGTTTTAATCTATCAGCCAATGTAACATTACCACTTGACAGCTTAGGTGCCTCTAGCAGTGTTGATTGTGTGACAAGAAATTGAGCTAAGTTGTCAGTTTGAAATATATATATATATATATATATATATACATTTATATGTATGGCCCTTGTGCCGGTGGCACGTAAAAGCACCCACAACATTCTCTCGGAGTGGTTGGTGTTAGGAAGGGCATCCAGCTGTAGAAACTCTGCCAGATCAGATTGGAGCCTGGTGCAGCCTTCTGGCTTGCCAGTCCTCAGTCAAATCGCCCAACCCATGTTAGCAAGGAAAGCAGACGTTAAACGATGATGATGTTATGTTTACATATACAGGCATGAAGATATTTGCATATATCTCTATCTATCTACATATATATACATATATAGAATTTGATAAAGTATTATCATGGAGATATAAAACTGTTTTATTTGAAGAAGTTGTGTTGTTCAACTGAAAAAGATGAAAATAATTGTTTTTAAATTATGAAATCTAATTATTTTAACACAGGAAGAATTTGAAAATCTAATATAGATTGCTGATATAAAAATTAAATTTATACATGCATACATTCATGCATGCATACATGCATACACACACACATGCATACAGACAGACAGACTGTTGGAAACTAGCTCCCTTCTCAGTGGAAGATTTATAATAATTAAAAAATAGAAGAGACATGCATGCATACATACATACAGACAGACAGACAGACAGATAACTAGACAGACAGATAGATAGATATGTATATTTCTTAAATACTGCTAGGAAGTTATTTCATTGTGTTTTTATTTTGATTCTCAGACATTGTAGAAATATTTTGTTGGAATAAGGATGTAATATATGAAAAGTAGTGACTAAAAATCTTTTAGTGGTGTAATATGCATGATTATGAGTCTTGGAAGAAACCCTGGTCACTTCCACTACTATTGGCATTTATCAACTTGACTCCATATGAATTCTTCATTGTGATTGATTGTCAAATCCCAACTCTTCAAAGTGATATAACTGCCTCAAGCAAGTCTAAACTAACTATTGAAATTCTTTGTTGGATTATAACTCTTTGGTTCCACTAGATAACTATTGTAAAAGTAGAAGTTACATTCCACATTGCAAAAAGTTGGTCTTAGACTGTGCTTTTGATGTTATAGTATTCCTCAAAGGGAAGGAGGAAGCTTATGGTCACTAATGCATCTAGCAAGGATTTTCTTTCAGTTAATGTTGCTCATAATTATATTTTATAATGCTATGTTGAGGCAAACAGTAGCGTGATGAATACAGCACAGTTGTATGATGAATGCAGGTATTTTAAAGTGTGCAGTCCAGCATGAAGAAATCAAACATCCAAAATTAACTTCAGCTATCCATTAATTTATTCAAATTGCTTTATTGCATATGCATTCACAAGATATTTTTCTCTTGCTACAATAAACAAGGCATTCATCTTATAAAGGATTTTCGTAAAAAGCTCTGATATTAGATAAAACCATGAATCAATCAATTTTTGCTCATATGCTCTCTGAATGAAGTTAAAAATATCTACAAGATTTTGTATAGGCCTTTGCAAGTTTGAAAATACCAGATCCAGATTTCTATTTAAAATTTAAAGCATATTAAATCATTGTTATTATTGTTTATCTTGTTGCTGTTATTTTTCTTTTATTCATAGCATATAGAAATATGATATGAGGGATTTCTCCTTATCTTTTGATCCTAACAACTTTGAAAAGGATTCTGTGCAGTGGTTAAAGGGTTAGGATATTCTCTGCTTATTCAATATTTTTATGGTAACACAGCAAACAAAATATATAGAGTTTATGAACCCTTCAATGCCCAACCTGCTAAAAACTTCTATTACTAAGTGGAACAAAATAATAATTTCTCTTTATTCAAATCACTAAGCTGTAAATTGAATTTGCTCCTGAAATAAAAAGGTTAACATCTTTTTTAAAGACAAATGTAAGATGAGTTGTATAAAACAACAAACTAAATGTTATCTACAGTCAATGATATAAAATTATTGCAACTTATATAATCATTAGTGATTGTTAAATAAAATTGACATCTAATGTGAAAGCATGTTACATGTTTTAATGATCTTAATAAACTCAAACCTATCAAAACAATTATATAGCAAGAATACAGTAAATCTTTCCAGCTGTTTTTCAGTTAGGTTAAGAAACTTGCTTCCTAATTGTATGGTTCCAGGTTCTGATCCACCGTGTGGCACTTTGGGAATTTGTCTTCTACTAAAGCCTTGGGCCAACCAAAACTTTGTAAATTGATTTGGTAGACAGAAACAGGAAGAAGTCTGTCGTATATGTATATATGAGCACTGCCACATAAAAGCACCCACCCTGTAAAGTGGCTGTCATTAGGAAGTGCATCCAGCCATGGAAACCATGCCAAATCAGACTGGTCTCTGATGCAGCTCCCCAGCTTGCCAGTTCTTGTCACACTGTCCAACCCATGCCAACATGCATAATGAATGTTAAATGATGAAGACAATGACTATATATATGTGCGTGTTTGTGTGTGTCTTTGTATCAATGCTTGTCACACATCACTGATTGACAACTGGGGTTGATGTGCTTATATGACCATAACTTAGCAGTTTGGCAAAAGAGAATGATAGAATAAGTACCAGGCTTTAAAAAAATAAGTGCTGGGGTTGATTCATTTGACTAAAAATTCAAGGTGGTGCCCCAGCATGGTCACAGTCTAATGACTGAAACAAGATAAAAGATAAAGGTTTTGTAGTAAGGATTATCCCATCTCCTCATTTTTCAGACAGTTTATCTAGGTGGATCAATGCTATCCAATGAAGCCTCTTTTGTTTTTAAGAGACTAAGGTGAGATTTTTAGGAAATTAGAAAATTTTCCATCAAGGCAAATGGTCATAAATTTTCTCTCATTGGTTCCTTGATCACTCATCATTATAAAATTTGAATGGACAATCATTTTACAAAGTGTCTTAGGAATTGTCTCGTAAAGTCGTAAAGTCTGTTTCTCTCATTCTTATTTGCTTGGATATATTGTGTTTTTCATTCTGTCTTTGCTGGATGTTTGAGAAAATCTGTTGTATTATAAAAGGACACCTTGTTTACACTTACTGATCTGTGTGTGGTTTGTGTGTATTATGTTCAATAAGGGTTTGTTTTTTAATTTGTCAACCATGAAAGAGCACACCTATAATCAAACACATTTTAACCATGGACAATGGCCATCGTTTTTTTTTTTTTTCTTTTTTCACACACATTGTACACTGGACTATGTTATCAAATACAGACACTTTAAGACTTCTAGCTTAAGGAAATGCTGTTTGTCAAAACCAGGGGTCCTCAACCATTTTTTTTTATCTATGGACTTCTTTCTTTATTATTTTATTCTGGTGAACTCCCAAAGCCATTCAGTGTTTAAAAACTAGTTTTATAGAAACTTTCAAAGTTTCTGTTTTGCTTTTCATACATTAACTTGTGTAGGTTGAACTATGTAAAATGTTAAAGAAAGAAACCTAACTGTTTCTGCAATACATATATCTAAAGCATAATTTTTTCAGGAGCCCTTAAAATACTAAAATGGATCCCCAATTTGCAGCTTTCTGGCATGGACTCCCAAAAATCTTATATGGACCTTAGTTGAGAACCACTGGTCTAAAGTAAAAACTTTCATGAAGCATTTGTCAAAAACCTGTGGTAGAAAAGAAAAAAAATCTGTGTAATTCGAATATGACTTTCTGGAAGCAGTTTATTGAATTTTTGGGAGAATATTTGGTAAAATATTTGAAATAAATAATGTGGTATACTTCCATCTTCATCTTCATAATCTTTTATCTTTAACTCTTTTGATACCAAACTGCCTGAGACTGCCCTTAGAGGCATGTTATCAACTTAAAGTGATCTAAGTTCAAGACTTTCCATTGAAATTTCATTTTAATTTAGGTTCCAAACACCAGATTAAACTGCTGGCATTTAAACTGGCCATATTCAACCCAAATATCCTACCTGCTTTATTTTTAAGCAGGGCAGATCCAACCTCTCACACCTACCTTACAATGCCACTCTAAAAAAATAATCAAATCATCAAAATCTGAATGCTATAAGATAAATACATGATTAATTAAAAACAATGTGAAGAAATAAACATTACATTTGACAGAGTAATCTGAATGCTAAAGGGTTAATAATGACAATGTTGTTTCACTGAAATTTTCTTGATTTATAAAATTAATTGAAACAAAATTAGGTATATCAACCGAACAACAGTGAGAAAAGGGTTAAATGAATTTGCTTTAATCCTTCAGCATTTGGATTATTCTGTCAAATGCAATGCTTATTTATTAACATTATTTTGAGTTAATCATGCATTATGTTGAAGCTTCAAGATTATGATGATGCGATTGTTTATTTTTAGAATAACATTGTAGGGTATGTACGAGAAGCCAGATCTAACCAGTTTGAACATAAAATAAGTAGAATATTTGGGCTGGATATGACCAGTTTGAATGCTAAAGGGTTAAGCTAGCTTCATCATTTGTACTCAATTAGGTGATGTTAATTAAGTAGACTATTTGGTAGAATATTTTATATAAAATTAATCATATGACATGTATATATAAATGGCATCTTCCTCACCATTTTCATAAACTTTTATCAGGAAATACGTTTCATGGTTTTGGTTTAACACCATTAACAGTGCTTGTCTAGAAAATTTTCTGTTTTCCCAGACCAAAAACATTGCATTTTAAAATGTAACTATTGTTAACGGAAAAGTTAGTGTTCGTATTTGTCAGCTGCAGTTGGAGTATGCATGGAAGATTAATACGGACATCTATACACGATTTGAACTCAGATACCTTCTTTCTTGTTTTAAATCTATGGTCAGTTGCTACTGCTTATATGTACTGAGTTATTGGTGAACCAGATGGTACCGATGCAGCTAAAATGCTATTGTTTTTGTTGTTGTTGATGATGATGATGATGAATACAAGGATGGCAACTAATGATAATGATGATGATAGAAAAGTGGGGGTGGAGTAGGTGGTGGGGGGAAAGGGCAAGGAGAAGGTGGGGGAGAAAGACGGTCTGTTGATGATCATAATGATGATAATGATAAGGAAGTTGGTAGCAGTTGTAGATTTGGTGAGGAAGATAGCAATGACTGTGGTTGTTTTTGTTACTATTTACATGCAAACATACTCCCCTAATCCCAACCGACCAGACTGATATATCTTATTCTTTGTTGTTGTCAATCTATGTATTTGATTGAAACAAACTGCAAGAAATCCGGAAGAATGAAGCGTAGTTGTTCCCTTGAGATCTGTTAGAATAGTGGAGAATATTTTCTGGTAATCCTGCAGAGCATTTAAATAACAGTCTGAGATATTGTTGCAGACAACAGACTTCAAAAACTGACACTGTGTCAAATAAGACAAGAAAGTAATTGTGTGTCTTGAGATACAAAAAGAAATATACAAGGTTAGTTTTAAAGTAATAATACCACACGCTAGTTTAGACAAAATAGCTAAATGGATAACATATTGGGCCTAAAAACTCACAGGTATTGTGCTATAGTTTACTGCAGGTTTTTATTGTGTTACTATAAAAATAATTTGCTCTAAATTGCATCAGTTCACTTTGTGAGATGTATAATACCTCTGAAAATTGCCATCATAGAATGAAGTTCTATGTAAAAGATTTCTCTGTCAGCTAATTCAAGACATGAAATTGAAGTACTTGATCTTAAGAGACAATGATATTACACTATATTTGCTATAATATCACATGTTAAAATAAATCTAGAAATAAGCAATATATTCATGACCTGCTCTGATATTTACTTACTGGTTTTTTTCTTTCTGTGTTATTATTATTTGTTTGTTTTTTTTGCATACATCATCTTGTGATGCACATGGACACAACACTTGAAATGTTACTCACAGTCATAGGGTATTTTGAATCATTCTGCAATCAAACAGCTTTACCACAGTGACTCAACTAGAATTAAATAAAATTTTTGCTTTTCTCCATCAGCACTGCCCTACCCATGGTGCAATTCTCCTGATCCATAGCCACTTTAACCCATTAGCATTCATATTAGCCATATCTGGCCCACATATTCTGCACGTTTTACTTTCAAACTGCCTGAACGTAGTATGTTACACTTATCACACAATGACATTCTAAATATAAACAATCACTTCATTAAAATTCCTAAACTTCAAGATAATGTATGATTGATTCAAAACATTATGAATAAATAAGCATTAAATTTTGATAGATAAATCTGGATGTTAAAAAGGTTAAAACAACTTCCATTGCATCAGTAGCTAATTTGATGAATACTGGTTCCTGTGATGCCCAGCATTATGTAAGCTCTACTGAGTGACTGGTCTCTCAGTTAGGCTAATGGAAGGAATTATTTTCATTGGATAATTACACTCAGTACAACTAGATTATAGCTTTTCCATTCCTTACTGAATGCATGATAAATATGTAGATGTACACTATTAAAATTGTTGATCATTTTCAGTATAAACATTGATACTCAATCAAATTATGACTGACCGTCAAATTATGTGCATACTGTCTTATATTTTAAGGCCTGTCATGCAAAATTCAGTGTTTTAAAAACTGTATATATGGTGCAGGCATGGCTACATGGTAAGAAGCTTGCTTTCAAACCACATGGCTCTGAGTTCAGTCCCACTGCATGGAACCTTCAGCAAGTGTCTCCTACTATAGCCTCAAGCTCACCAAAGCCTTGTGAGTGGATTTGGTAGACAGAAACTGAAAGAAGCCTATCATTTGTATGTATGTGTATGTGTACGTGTGTGTGTGTGTCATTGTGTCTGTGTTTGTACCCCACCACTGATTGACAACCAATGTTAGTGTGTTTACATCCTCATTATTTAGAAGTTCAGTAAAAGTGACCAATAGAATAAGTACCAGACTTTAAAAAAAATAAGTACTGTAATTGATTAATTTAACTAAAACTTCTTCAAAGTGTTGCCCCAACATGGCCACAGTCAAATGACTGAAACAAGTAAAAGACTAAAGATAAAGGATGGCCACTTTAGAGAGAAAGATGAATAGCTGCATTAAAAAAAAAGCATCTACTCAACTTGGTTGAAAGAGATCTGCTATGTAGCTGAAGAAATAAGTGGTTTAAATGATCTGCACAGGATTTGAATAGCAATTTTCCTGATTCACCAAATTATTACTGGCAAATGTCACTTTTTTCTTTCTTTAATTTATTTCTTTGTCAACTCACATGTTTGAAATAATAAAGATTATAGGAATATGAACAAAAACAGTCATCACAGTCATATGATTCCAAGTCTGATTGCAATGTGTAGCACCTTAAGCAAGATTTTTTTACTGCAGCCTTGAGTCAACCAATGAGTCAGATGATTTATTTATTTATTTATTTATTTATTTATTTTACTACTTAGAGATGATAGATGGGTGTATATGGCACTTTATATTTTCTGGGCTTCTGAGGGTGGTGGAAGTTATCCTCAAAGTAGACACCTAAAGAGGATATTTGCAACAAGCTGAACTCCATGCTCTCAAATCCTATCACCTCAGAACTCAGAACTTAGAACCCAAGAGGCCGGAATAAATACAGAAAGGAGACTTGAATGACATTCTTGAAATTTTACCAATTCACCATCCTGAACCAGTGCTTTGCTTTAGTTATATTAAAAGGGTGAAAGTCAAAGTTGACCTTGATAGGAATTAAGCCTGGAGTACAAAGAGCACAATCAAAAACTACAAGGGTGTCTAACTGGTAAGTGAAAACTGTGAAAAAGCTCATCATATGTACATGTGGGGTATAAATATCTATCTATCGATATCTATAATTAAATTGATATGCATATGTTTTTGTGTCTGTGTGTGTATGCATGAGATTGTGCATGTCTGTGTATTTGCTATAATATATTGGTGGAAATTGCATGTATAGTTGCAACCCTTCTCTTCAAGTCGTGCACATAGCTATATTTGAAAATAATTCCCAGCATCAAGCTAACTGGGAGGCCAGTCCCTCAGCAGAGCTTACTGCCTTGAAGGGGTTTTTATGTCAAAAGAATTTGCCTCAGGACTTATTTTGACTCTTTTACTTGTTTCAGTCATTTGACTGTGGCCATGGTGGAGCACCACCATTAGTCGAGCAAATCGACCCCAGGACTTATTCCTTGTAAGCCTAGTACTTATTCTATCGCTCTCTTTTGCCGAACTGCTAAGTTACGGGCACGTAAACACATGACCAGCAATGTTGGGGGGACAAACACAGACACACAAACATATACACACACATGCATATATATATATATAAATATATATATATATATATATATATATATATATATATATACATATATATACATACATACATACATATATATATATATATATACATACATATATACGACAGAGCTTCTTTCAGTTTCCGTCTACCAAATCCACTCACAAGGCTTTGGTCAGCCCGAGTCTATAGTAGAAGACACTTGCCCAAGGTGCCACACAGTAGGAATGAACCCGGAACCATGTGGTTGGTAAGCAAGCTATTTACCACACAGCCATTCCTGTGCCTATAATGCTTTCCAGCATGCCCAAATTGTTCTACTCACCATTGGAAAAATATTTTCCAAAAAATAGCAAATATTTTAAAATGCTTAATAGACATAAATTTAGATTTGCATTTTCTAATAGCTGAAACCTCACAAAGTTATAGTAGCACACAACGCAAGAAAGTTAAGTAATTTCCTTGGGAATACTGATGGCAGTAACCTGGATATAAATAATGGATTAGCAATAATTAGTAATGATGTTAATATAATTAACCAAGCTAGGGGCATGAGAAATTGCTATAGCAGAAGCACTACTCAAAGGGAAGCAACTATAACTAACTCAAATGTGAGATTAAGAAGGGAAGAATACTAGAAAGTGCAGTACCCAGAATGTCATCAATGGAAATGGAAGAACTAACCTGGAAAATAGGTAAAATAAATTAGAGATTACCCTTAATGAAACGAACATAGAAAATAATAATAGAATTAGAAGAGCTGATATTTGTGATTGCACAAGCAATAGACGATGTACTTTAAACTTCAAAGGTAAGATTAAAAATGTGGTTAACAGGTGCAAAGTTACATAAAAAGACAAAGAGTATTTCTATATAGGTGCTAGCTCATGTTTTCTTAAACAAAGACTAGCTAACCCTGAAAGTTCTTTCAAGTATAGGGAGAAAAAAATTATACTAGCCTTAGTAAATTAGTTTGGTCATTGAAAGATAGTAACAAAGTATATTCAATTGGTTGGGGTATTATTAGTAAGGCTAAACTTTATGAATAGGGGGTAAAAGGTGTGACTTGTGCATAGGGGAAATGTACCAAATTTCACTTCTAAATTTAATCTAATAAACACATGACAAGAACATGGTACAAAATGCTTTCATTAAAGAAAATTTACATTTAAACAATTCAAATAAACACATTACCCTTTATATAATAAAAATTTATTAGAATAACAATTGTGAAAATAAGAACAAAAAAAATAAAACAAAATTGATTGAATACCTCTAAACTAAGAATATTCTCCTTGAAATGAGTGGAATGGTAAAATTCTAGTAAAACATTCGATCCAGCCATGACCTGTTTTTAGAACTATGTTTCATTTCACCTACCACATTTAGTAGAGGTGAATCCTAAGTCAAGATTCCTGCAACTATTAATAGTAGCACACATACCTCCTAAGTGGAGGTGCATGGCTTAGTGGTTAGGGTGTCAGCATCATGATCGTAAGATTGTGGTGTCGATTCCTGGACCAGGCGATGAGTTGTGTTCTTGAGCAAAACACTTCATTTCACGTTGCTCCAGTCCACCCAGCTGGCAAAAACGAGTAATGCTGCGATGGACTGGCGTCCCGTCCAGCTGGGGAACACGTACGCCACTGAAACCGGGAAACTGGGCCCATGAGTCTCGCTAAGCTTTAAAAGGGCGCATCTATTTTTTAATTATTATATACCTCCTAAAATAAACATTTTATTCATTCAGTTTGCTGATTCCTTCAGTTTCCCTTTGAAACGGCAGAGATGAACCTGCACCAACCATTACACCACGTTGTATCCAACAGTGTGCAGTCGATGTGGTTGAAATGTGTAGGTCCAGAAAAGGATGCTGTATATAACTGCTAAATAAAACTATGGATGTGAAAAATCTCTGTTCTCTTTATCATATTAATACAATATATTATGGCCATATCATTTTGAAAGCACTAGTACTCATTTGATCACCGAAGTTAAGCAATGTCAGTCTAGTGAGTACTTAGATGGGTGACCACTTGGAAAACCTAAGTGCTGTAGGCATAAAAAAAAAGAAAAAAGAAAGCGAGCTGGCAGAAATGTTAGCATGCCAGGCAAAATACTTAGTGGTATTTCATCTCTGTCTTTTACATTCTGAGTTCAAATTCTGTCGAGGTCAACTTTGCCTTCCATCCTTTTGGGGTTGATAAATTAAGTACCAGTTGCATACTGGGGTTAATCTAATCAACTGGTCTTCTCCCCCCAAATTTTGGGCCTTGTGCCTAGAGTAGAAAAGAATACAATATATTTATATACATACACAGAGACGCACACATGTGTATATGAGTGTGTGTGTTCGTGTATATGCTTTAGTATGATGGTGAAAACTGTATATATAGTTGCATCCCTTTACATCAAGTCATACACATAATTACATTTAAAAATAATCCCCTCTATCAGCCTAACTGGGAGGCCAGTCCATCTGCAGAGCTTATATAGCGCTGGGCATCACAGGAATCAGTAGTCATTAAATTAGCCACTGAGGTAACAGAAGTTGTTTTAACGTGGTTATGGATCAAAAGAATGGAGCCACGAGTAGGGTAGTGCTGATATACAGAAACCAATAAAATAATGCCAAACTGAAATAAGTACTAGGGTCAGTATGATAAATTAAAAAAGTTTTTAAATTTGGTGCCCCAATATGGCCATAATCCAATGACTGGTGTCAGGAAAGCAATAAGAGTATAATGTAGAATTCCAGACCAGATTTAGGCAATTGAAGAAAAGCTTATGCAATAAAGTTGAACAAAATGTGTGAGAGTGTTGTAAATTGAAAGTTGTCAGTTTGAGAACAAGAACGCAACAAGTTAGCTAACTGTGATATAGTTTTGAAAGAGTTAATGTGATTGGGAAATGCATAAATGTATCAACCTCCCATTACTATTTCCTTAAGTGGTTAGTTTGGAAAGGAATAGCTTCAGTCAAACTGATTTTTCCCTGGTCAAATGAAGATGAAATTGAATTCTTGAGAGTTCTTCAGAAGTACTTCAATGACCTAATGGATTATGGGATATTACATAACTAACAAGTGGTACATGAAGCAGAAACCAGAGAAAGGTGATTGCAATTAATTAAATCACAAGGGCCTAGAAAGATGGTCCTCTGCTCCTCTCTTGGTAAGGCAATACAAAACACACTGAACTACATGTATAGTGTTGGACAGACTTGTACAAGCTTACCTAAATAAGAAATCAGATTTGAAACCAATGATGAAATTTATTTGAAGAAGATTTGTTATTATCCCCTTCATTATTCTATGATTATTTTTGCCAGTGGACTTGTGATATTCTAATTGTTTTAAAACACCAACAATGGATAAAGAGGTTACATGGCTGAATAAATGAGTTTTGGACTATGACTTGTAGGTTATGAGATCACATCTATTCCAGTTATTTTGTGGCACTTCTTAATTCTATGTGCATCAGTTTAGCAAGCCATTGAGAATATGTACATTGATTTTTCTGAGAGAATTACCAGCAATAGACATCGCATCATATCTATATTTAAGTAGCTGGAAAAACTTCTATCTCTCTCTTCTATGCAATGTTTCAGTTATATGAATTAAAATATAGATCCTTATGGGTCCTGAGAGGATTGTTATTTTTTTTTATTGATAAAGCAGCAAATATTAATGAAATCTCTAATTCTATATGAAATAACTTAATTTTCTAAATCAGTTATTATAGTCAGAATTTTATATATATATATATATATGTTCATATTCCGAGATGAACAAACCTGGATATTTATTCTCCGTTTATTTCATCCATATCTATTTTTTCATAGGTCATTTGGATATTAAGCTGCTGCCATTATTGTTGTTGTTGATGCTGTTGTTTAATCCATCCGACTCAGTCAAGCAGACATTTGATCAAATAATTTTATCCATAACCATACCACATTTATGTATTCAGAAATTTTGTATCTAGAACTATTATTCAATACATCCTTTAATAATGCAAGGTGTTATTTGGGTGAGAGTTGGATGCTATTTCTAGTAAGTGGAGAGAGCATACACTGGCCATTCATTGGCTTTATTATTAATAGTAGATTATAACCTTCTCATGAAATAAATCTGTGACCCAGAGTCATTTCCTAGTTTTATCAATTACTCTTACATTACTACTCTCCCATGGAGGTGCGTGGCTCAGTGGTTAGAGTGTCAGGATCATAATCATGAGGTAGTGAGTTTGATTCTCAAACCAGGATATGTGTTGTCTTCTTGAGCAAGACACTTTATTTCACGTTGCTCCAGTTCACTCAGCTGTAGAAATGAATTGCATCACTGGTGCCAAGCTGTATCAGCCTTTGCCTTTCCCTTGGCATTAGTGGCATGTAGAAGGGAGGTTGGTATAGATGACTGTTAGTCTTCCATAAACAACCTTGCCCAGACTTGAGCCTCAGAGGGGAACTTTCTAGGTGCAATCCCATGGTCATTCATGATTGAAGGGGGTCTTTACCCCTTACCTTTACTGCTCTCCCTAAGAAATGTATAACAGCTACAATGAGTTGGTCCACTCCACATGTTCTCCAAGCTGAAGGAGAAGATGAAGGAGATTGTGGTAAGGATCCTGGATACCTTCCACTGTGAAGGACTTCCATGGGTCCATGGAGCCTTCACAAAGTGGTTAGAGAGCTATAATTAGTGCATTGGAGCCAGAGGATATTACTTCAAAGAAGATGAGTTTTGTACTCCTTTGAAATAAATAAATGTCTTTCCAGAAAAATTCTCAAACCTTCTGGAGTGCACCTTATATATATATATATATATAAACATATAGGTGCAGGAGTGGCTGGGTGTTAAGAAGCTTGCTTCCCAACCACATGGCACCGGGTTCAGTACCATTGGGCAAGTATCTTCTACTATAGCCTCAGGCCAACCAAGGCTTTGTGAGTGGATTTGGTAGATGGAAACTGAAAGAAGCTCGTCATATATATTTATATATATATATGTGCGTGTGTGTGTGTATTTGTGTATCTGTGTTTGTCCCCTACCATCACTTTACAAAAAATGAGTCCTGGGCTGATTTGTTTGACTAAAGGTGGTGCTCCAGCATGGCCACGGTCAAATGATTGAAACAAGTAAGAGAATAAATGAATAAAGGAATATATATATATATATATATATATATATACAGGATTTAAATGTGAGCTACTACTAGTTTCATTTTCCCTGAAAATACATTGGTTAAACAAGCTTTTTTAGCATGCCAGAATGATTGCCTGAAAATATATCACACTATAGAAGCCTGTCTGACCATTGCATTTTCAGATACATGAAACTAATAGCAGTTCACAGAGAGACAAAGAAGGAGAGAAAAAGTGGGAGAAGGAGAGAGACATGCACACACATATGTAAATGCTTATATATATATATGTATAGATGCATATATACATACATATTTATGTGTGTGTGTGTGTGTGTGTGTGTGTGTGTGTGTGCATGTATATTTGTGTATGTGTAGGTTTATATATGCATGAAAACATACAAATGTGAAAGCATACTACTCAGTATCTTTAAAGGTGTGTATACATAGGCAAAAACAATGTTACTAATTCACCGTGCATTAGTTTCTACACAAAGCTAATCTCTACTTTACACGCACATGTGTATAAGTGCTCTACTGTTTACTAAAGGTCAATACACCTTCTTCTAGAGAAATCTCAAGTCAGAACACTTGTAATATTTCTTATATAGCTTCTTTATCACCTAGATCCTGTTACAAATCTCTAATTGCCTTAAATGCTAGTGGTCTTCCTTCTTTCATGAAAGTCCTTGAAAATCTCTCTAAAGAAGAAAACACAAGCAGGAGATATTTTCTTTACTGAAATGCAGACTTGAAATCTATATGATGGTTTCTCCGACCAGTGGTGGAATTATTCAGCAGTGGAATCATTATTGTTGAACTTCAAATATGTATAAAATGGAAATAATCAAACACTTTGCTCTAAGTAGTATTATATTAAGAATAATGAATAAGGCAGTGATCTGGCAGAATCATTAGCATGCCAGATTAAAAACGCTTCGTGGCATTCCATCTGGTTTTATGTTCAGAGTTCAAATTCCACCATGGTGGACTTTGTCTTTTACTCCTAAAGGGGTTACTAAAATAAGTATCAGTCTAGTACCAGCAGTGATATTATTGACTAGCCCCTTCTTGACAAACTTTCAGGCTTTATGCCTAGAGTAGAAAGGATGTTTAAGAATAACAAATCTATTTTCAGATGTAATAAAATTGGCATAGCACTGGCAGGGTAAAAAAAGTGCAACATGGTAGTTTAGTTATTCTTTGATAGTTTGAATATTGCACAAGACTGATTTTCAATTTCTTTACATTCTTACCTGGAATCAATAGCATAAATACTAATCAACTGTTGAAATTAATTAGATGAATATTCCCTTCCATACATCTATGTTCTGAGTTCAAATTCTGCTGAGGCTAACTTTTGCTTTTTTCTTTTCTAGAGACAATAAAATAAAGTACCAACCAAGTATTGGGGTTGACATAATTGTCAAAAGTTTTCTCTTCAGAAGTGCTGACTTTGCATCTAAATTACAAATAATTCTTATTAGGTGCATGGCCCGGTAGTTAGAGGTGTTGTGCTCACAATTGCTAGATCGTGGGCTCAGTTCCCAGATTGGGTTGCATGTTGTATTCTTGAACCAAACATTTCCATGTTGCTCTAATGCTGTTTGGAGACCACCATGTCAAAGAAGCGACCCAATGTTTCCTCTATATGTTGTAAAAAGCGACTAAAAGAACTTGAAATAGGATTTGCAGACCTACCTCATTTTGCAGACCCTCACCAGCAACGACAAGCCAAACAAATCTATGGGTTAGAGGGTTGTTGCCTGAATGGTGCAAAAGTGTCATCCATCAGGAATAAGGAATCACCAACATCAGTGGCATGCTGATGCAGCACAAGATCAGACTTGAGATTAATTTGAATATCAGAATGGTTTCCCTTATTTCTCTCAATAACAAAAGTTTGTGATCTTTACAAAACTATATATGTAATTTTAATAACTTAAAAGAATTTTCTACTCACCTCACAAAGCATAGTTCCCAACTTAAGTGTTTTGTACCTGTAGTTAACAATACTCAACTTTAGTAAGGTTTGTCTGAAGCTGCAAAGCACTAAGAACTGTCAACACTGTCTAATTCTTGTTACCATTGTATTGAATCTACATATAGTTGAATGAAGAAATTGCCATGCTGTTGTTAAAACTGCTAGAAATAGCAGCAAAATCTCTGAAAAATCATGCCTTTACTGTCTTAAAAAATTTAATGAACATTGGATACTATAGTCTGGTTTGAAGTAAAAATAATAAAAATACTAACTAAAAGCAGCAACAGCAACAATAATTCTTAACATCTTGCTAAAAATTTTATGGATCAAAAGCCCAGTCCTGTAATGTTTCTTATTTCCTTATTGCTCACAAGGGGCTAGACATAGAGGGGACAGACAGAGGGATTAAGTCAATTACATCGACCCCAGTGCGTAACTGGTACTTAATTTATTGACCCTGAAAGGATGAAAGGCAAAGTGGACCTTGGCGGAATTTGAACTCAGAACGTAACGACGGATGAAATACCGCTAAGCATTTTACCCAGTGTGCTAACGTTTCAGCCAGCTCGCCGCCTTAATGTTTCTGTAATGTTTCTGCTACAAAACTGAAATGATGGATAGAAGAAGGGTTCTTTACATTAGGGAGTTTCTCACTTCCTTCAAAATGAATGTAAGCAAGGTTAGTATGATTTTGTGATATTGTGTGTTTCTGGACTGGCTGACAAACACGTTTTAATGCAATACTGTCTAACAGGAAGATAAATGTTAAAGAAGATAGTTTCTGACATTTCAAGCAAGTCCCTTCATTGATGAACTAAGCTTCCTTCCAATATTTAATTAATGGTTATTTTTGCCAATGCAGACAAATTACAAGTTTCTTTGAACTCAAGATCTTTGCTAAATAACCCAGCTTTTAAACGAATCATATCCAAACCAGTATTCTGTCTATTTTGTGTTCAAACTGACTGTCACAACTACTCTTCAATGTTAATATAAAAATAAACAATCACATCGCCGAAATCTTAAAACTATGAGATAATAATGCATGATAAATTCAAAACAATGTGAATAAAGACAAGCACAATATTTGACAGAGTAATCTGAATGCTAAATTGTTGGTTAATTCATTTTTTATTTCATTCATTGTTTCTTTATTTGACTTGTAAAAGATTTACTTTAGTGATCTCGTTAATACTGAGTATCAGCTTAACTGTAGTCGATAGTAATTAAACAATTATCTAGCTACTGCATATCTTAGATTGCTAGCTCTGACTAATGTTAATTAATGCTAGTTCCAAATTTTGGCACAAGGCCAGCAATTTCAGGGGAAATGAGCGAGTCAATTACATTCATCCTAGTGCTCAACTGGTACTTCTTTTATTGACCCCCCCCCCATAATAGATGCAAGGCAAAATCTTTCTCAGCGGAATTTGAACTCAGAAATTAAGGATGAATGAAATACTGCAAAACCTGGAGTACTAAAGATTTTGTCAGCTCACTTCCTTAACATTAGTTATTGATAATGTTGGAAGTGGAGATGTTTAACTTCAGTAAACATTGATTGCTCAGAAGTAAGATCAAAAGCAATACACCTAGACCATTTTATGTTTTACAACTGCATTATCCAAAGAGCTCCTTCATTAATTTTGTACTGTAATTTTTGAAGGGTAAAGTGTTGTAATTTTATGTAATTATGTAAATTGTAGAAAGGCTTTCTGATGTATTTTATAGTTTTCAGATACAGCTGTTTGATTCCCTAAAATACCCATAGAATTTGAAACCGTTTCATCTGACCTTGTGCATTTAAATTATAATAAAGTATTCTTAGAATATTAAATGGAATGTAAAAATGAGTGAATTCAATATTAATCAGATGAATATATTGGTTCATTTGTTTAAATATGTAGTCTCTTCTTTTGTTTGAGTATATGGACTTGAACTGGATATTAATAGTGTATATTTATATCTTACTGAATAAGTATAAATTAAGGTGTATATTGTTTTCAAGAGCTGGTCAAATTGTAAGCAAATAAAAGCCTAAGTTCATTACTTTCTCTTTCAAACTGCCAGTATACTTCATAGAATGAGATTTCAGAAACATATGGCTGCTATTTCTAACAACTTCAGCGACCTCATAGAAGTTTCCTTAAAAGCTCATTTAATAAATATTGCATAGTAGTTTTGAACATGAGTTAACATGGTTTACTAGTAGTTAACAGTGTCTTTGATTAATGTTCAACATTTGTCTAATTGAAGTAGAGTTGATATAAATTTAAACAAGCAGGAAAAAAATTAGTCACATCGTAATGGTAATGATGAAAAATATCATGGTGATGATAGCAACAACAACAACAACAATCGCAACAACAAAGCTGACGATGAAAATCATGACAACAATGATGTCAATGATGATGATAATGATGATGACAATAATGATGATGATGACTATGACAAAGGCAATGGCAATGATGATGAAGATGATGATGATGATGATAACTATGTTGCAAGTGATGGTGATGAAGGTGATGGTGGTAGAGGTGGTAGTGGTGGTGGTGAAAGCAATAACATGGTATGGATTAGAATGGTGAGTGTAAGAAGGAGCAGGCAAAACAGAAAGAATGAAGAGGGAAGGTCAAGGTTAAAATCAGTGGAGATATTTCTGTTAATGGGCTGAAAGTGTTTATGCAATTTATGGTTCCAATGATTTAAATTACCAAGTTTTCACTGGTGAAATTTTTCATGAAATATCAGATCTTTATATAAATATGAGTATAGGCACTGGCATGGCAGTGTGGTAAAAAAATTTGCTTCCCAGCCACATGGTTCTAGGTTCAGTCACATTGCATGGCCCCTTTGTTCAAGTGTCTTTTCCTATAGTCTCAGTCTGATTGAAGTGGACTGGTATAGGGAGACTAAAAGAATCCCTTCGCATGTGTGTATGTGTGTGTGTGTGTGTGTGTGTGTGCGTGTGCATGCGTGCACTGGCCCGTCTTTCAGTTTCTGTCTTCCAAACATTTTTAGAAGGCTTCGATTGCACTGAGTCTATGATAGAAGACACTTGCCCAAGGTTTCATGCAGTGAGATTGAACCTGGGACCATGTGGTCAGGAAGCAAACTTCTCACTACACTGCCATGCCTGCATCTGTGCAT
>NC_068990.1:57602073-57604235 GCF_001194135.2 Octopus bimaculoides | reverse complement strand
TGGAAGAACACCTTTCGTCTTGAAACCAAAGATGATCGTTTTTCTTCTAGTGTTGCTTACGCCACTGAAGCTGCTCGCAGTAGATTTCCTTTAACTATTGTTTGGTTTGGAACTAAAAGTTCAACGTAGACTAATTTATATCCCACCAAACAGATAACAATACCTTACATGGGTGAAGACCTTTTTTAGCCTAGGGTGCTGGTATTTCTCCTTTACTTACTCACTGTCTATGGCGCTTGACATTTTTATAGAGAACCCATCACCAGTCACTATTCGTTCCAAAAATGGTTCATTCGTGAGAGGTGACAACAAAGATGAGCACATATTCACTTTCTGCACACGATTAGACTCGGAAAGTTTGTGAGGAACCCATTAATCCAATTTGCTGACTTTTCCGATGGCACGCTGGTGTTGATAAATGGTTGAATGATCAAATCCAAGCTTTTATGCTACTTTCTCAATAGCTACGAAGGGATTTTTTTTCCACTAGGGTTTGCAGGACGTTCTCTTCGAGCTCTACAGATCATCCAGGTCTAGGCTCGTCTTTTAGGCTGTAGTTTCCAACTCGGAATTTTTGGAACCACCGTTGACACTGGCTTACTCTTGTCGGATCCCCATATATTGAATTAATATTCTTCGCACTCTCCGTTGCATCGTTTTCTTTATTGAACTCAAAGCAAAATATGCCGAATGTGCTCCTTTCTCACTTTCTTTGTAGCATTGAAAAAACAACTGTTAAAATTGAATTGCACTCTTCAAAATTTGCACTAAGAATAAAGACAGGGTAAAATTATTACCTGCTTTCATAGCAAGTTGATGCAGGTAATTTATCCCGTCCCCTTCCGACTTTTAGTTCATGCCATTGAAAAAACTGTGTTATTTATCGGATGACCCTAAACACACACACACACAGTTGAGCAGATATGTGCCAAACAAGGGGGTAAAATAGCACTCTATTACCAAAGGTAGAGTGATATACTTTGTATTAAAGCCGCAAAATTATTACAGGACTGTTACTCAGAGGTTCATGTTCCTGTTCGTCGGACAGGTGTGATAAATACTCACAACAGTCTGACAAGCAGGAACGTGAAACTCTGAGTAACAATCCTGTGATGATGATGCAGCTTTAATAAATGCATTGGACTATTACATGTGGAGCGTTGGTGAGAGAGAGGTATATGAACACGCCCATAACGCCAAAGATTCTTTGAAAGTTACCATTGTCAGAGTAATGTCCATAATGAACTAGGACCACTTGATCGAGCATGTAGATGATTTAGATCTCATGTAGAAGCAGTTGTTGAAGCTGAAGATGGATTTATTGAATAACATTATATAAAAGAAAGTTTATTTTTATCCTTATAATATTTTATGATAAATAAAGTTATTATCTGTTATTATATATCTGTTATTATATATCTGTTTTGTTATAAACATAAATATGTCCTCAAACATCTTACGCACCCTGTGTGTATGTATGTATGCATGAAAGAATGTATGAATGTATCTATGTGTGTATGTATGTATATGTATATTCTGGACTTTTTTATTCTGAACTTTGCATTCTCCGGCTGCACCTTTCCTGCCTACGGATTACGCTGTACCTATCTACTGATAAGAAATCGCCGCAATACACCACGACGTCTGAAGCCTTTGAACTTTTTAACTTATGTAAAACCTTCATCATCATTATTATTATTATTATTATTATTATTATTATTATTATTATTATTATTATATTTTCTTTACTTTCCTTTACTTACTGTCTCTTCGTCTCTCCTTGTTTTTTTTCTGTGTTACTTTCTGTTGAAGAGCGTAGGCTCGAAACGTTAAAGACTTTCTCTATTCCAGGGCGTTATACTAATACATCCATTTGTTGTTTACACCACCTGTCTTCGTTTGTTGTTTTTTGTGAATTCTCCTATGGATATAAGTATGTATATATGTATATATGTATGCACATATATATAGTAATATATATGCATGTATATATGTATACACATATATATAAGTATATATATATGTATGTATGCACATACATATGTATATATGTATGCACACATATATATGCATGCATGTACATATATGTACATAAAGATATATGTGTGTGTCTGTATATATATATATATATATATATATATATATATATATATATATATATA
>NC_068990.1:57599136-57602063 GCF_001194135.2 Octopus bimaculoides | reverse complement strand
TATATATATATATACATATACATATATATATTGTTTGAATACGTATGTATGTATATATATATTGTTTGAATACGTATGTATATATATATATATATATATATATATATATATATATACACACATGCATCGGAGCGAGGTGAAAGAGTGAAGGATTGAAGTACTGCATGATTACAGTTAGTTAAAGGGTTACCAGGTTCGAGAGCTCTGTACCCCTCGCACCTCTGACTTTAACCACATGGACTCCACACTCGCACAAACACTGTTGTACTGACGTACAAAATATGCATTTACAGATATTGCTATTATGCTGATACTATTATTTTTGTTGCTAGCTGTGGGTTGGAAGTGGCGTTGGTGATGGTAGGTGGTATTGTTTATGGTGTTGGTGATCGTTGATGGGTTGGTTGTGACAGTGATAATATAGTTTTTGTTCATTGTGCTGTTTAAATTTAAGTCAATCCACTGTGAGCTCAAATCTGAGGTATTTCACTCAACTTTTAAAATACCCTAGGGTATTACATCATCTGAACTGATTGTCTAATAGTTTAGATGGAGTTGCTTATCGTGTTCATACTAATGTTAGTCTTTAAGGAGTTATTGAGTTTGTAATGGCGGTGGTTGAGCCAGTTTTGGTGTTGATGGATGTTGTGTTGATAGATCCAACTGCGTATTTGAAGAAACTCTGCATCAGCTATCACCGTGAGGGAGGTAAGGCAAATGAATGCATTGGTTTCAGTATTTATTATTTTACCTAATCGACGTATTTGAGACATTTAGAAGATTAACTCCGAGAGACGAATTTGAATGGGAAAAACCTTCTTCAATAGATCTTGATATTTTAAACAAAGGCATAAAAACGCAATGCTGAAATTTTACGTTACTCTGGTTCATTAAAATAGAGAAATTGTTACTTCAAGCTTTAACTTGCACCAGTTAAATATTCTCTCTTGATGCATAACCCAATTATATTACAAATTTGTTTTTGTGGTCTAACTTGGGAAATGCGGCTATATCAATTTAAACTCGTTATTTGTGCTATAGTTTTGCTTAACGGCATAATGTTGAAGTAGAAAATGCACACAATAAAATTTTTGTTACCTATTTAAAAATCCTCATTCGGTTTAATGCAGATGCTTTGCTCTACGATATCTATACTATGTTAGTAGTAATCTGATTCGTTCAACTGATCAGATTTATAAGAAAAATGACAATTAAGCTCAATTATTGTATGATGAGTTTAAGTTGTCGAAGTAGAGAAAGAGAATGGCAAGTCTATTAATTAGCATCTGACAAAAATGAAATCTACCCATTTATCATTACAATTTAATTTGATTGTTGTAATTTGTTCAGTTTTACGTATGTTGGATCTCGAAGTATTCTGAGTATTAGATCAATCTTAAACACTGAGTCGTTCATAAAAGCTGAAAGAGATATAAGTATACTATTATGGTAATAGAACCGCAGTAGAATCACTGAATCTGAATTGATATTTTGCAAAGCAAATCCTTTAAAGTGTATTGGAAATAAGAGGTATTTCGTGCATTGGATCAGCATTATGCATTCATAAAAGTTCGTTAAAGTTAAAGTCAGTATTGTACTATGATAATAAAGCATTTAGCGCTCGGCCCTTGAAAATTAAGCATTTAGCGCTCGGCCCTTGAAAATTAAGCACTCATAACTTATGCTATTCTTGATGCTGGTTTCATACGGCACTAAGTAATAGCAGTTGTTCCTTATATAGTCACTGGTCTGTAATATACGAAGCTATAAACTAATCCGTGGTAAGTGCTTTCTCAGAGATATTTCAGTTGTTTTATATACGGACATATATGTATATTTCCACTATAATTCGGCAGCCATGGTATTATCATACCGAAAACTTGGGAATTCCTCCACAGGAAAATTCCCTGAAAACATCTCGGTACTTCTTTCTCTCTATATTTAAGAAGGTTCCTCGTACTTGCTCTACAATATTCCTATACACATTTACTATTAATAGAATATTATGTTTCTATCACAACTCCAAATGTCAGACAGATAATTTTTGCCTTAGAGTAACCCAGTTTAGTTTAAGTTTTTAGTTGTGAATAGGCACAGCTTTCGGGGGCTGATAGGATTATCTCACCATTCAAGTATCTCTGAAGTTGACTCAATTTCAATACATTTCAAAATATCAAGAACTGGCACCTCAAGACGTCCCTGTGATAGAGAAGCTGTCAGTAAAGGAATTTTTTTTAACAATGGGCATGTGACAATCCAAAAAACGATCAGAAAAATTTGAGTTTTATTTTTGCCAAATGTTATTGACACAATTTCTTACATAGTCACAAAGTTTTAGATTTAGGGAAGAGAATAGGTGATTATATCGATTTAATCTCTATAAATTCGGAGTAGAGATGAAAAGCACTATATACAGCGGTTTTCACTCTTTTGTAGCTCAACAAGCCCTTTGCAACGAATTGCATTTTGAATGTTTTCAGAGCTATCTTTCTTTAGTCAAGATACGTATGTTTTTTTTAAGGATTAAATAAAAAGAGAAGCGGAAAATATGACATACCTATATATCTGCGTAGGAGTGGCTATGTGGTAAGTAGCCTGCGTACCAACCACAAGTTTCCGGGTTCAGTCCCACTGCGTGGTACCTTGGACAAGTGTCTTATACTATAGCCTCGGGCCGACCAAAGCCTTGTGAGTGGATTTGGTAGACGGAAACTGAAAGAAGCCCGTCGTGTATATATATATATACATATCTAAAAAACACTTACAGCTTTCTAGATACGGCTAATAGAGCTGATACCACAAACAACGTACGTGGTGGAATGTTTGCTTATAAAAACTTGTATATGCATGTAACCTCATTTCAAAATGTCATCCGATAATCACTCCGGAAAGGAATATTCGGATAGAATGGGGCCTGCCAAAACTAG
>NC_068990.1:57591822-57597964 GCF_001194135.2 Octopus bimaculoides | reverse complement strand
ATATATATGAGTGTGTGTTTGTCCCGCCAACATCGCTTGACAACTGATGCTGGTGTGTTTACGTCCTCGTAACTTAGCGGTTCGGCAAAAGTGACCGATAGAATAAGCACGAGACTTACAAGGAATAAGTCCTGGGGTCGATTAGCTCGACTAAAAGGCGGTGCTCCAGCATGGCCAAAGTCAAAGAGAGCAAAAAGAGTATATAATTAAAGAAATACGTGTAGTCAATAAAGAAGGGAACATATATCTTCATTAGTATATGTTCGTTTATTTGCTACACGGTTTTTTAAAATTATATATATAGGTATGTCATATTTCCCGTTTGTTGTCTTTTTTATTTAATCCTGGAAATATTATTTATGTAACGCACGCACTCATTATTATTTTTACACACACGCACACACACACACACACACACACACAGGTAAAATTCAGTCGTCACCAACTGTGAGTGAAGGTGCTGGGTAGCACCTACATTGCTAGAAATAAGAGGCAAAGCCCTTAGAACTGCTAAAAATCACATTTTCATATGCTGAAGGGGGAAATAACCACCCCACAAGCGAAACTAGACTCACCGGACGAGTCTACTTTCGTCTGAAAATTAGAGATTCGTGAGTAGAGGCTACTCCTTCGCCGGATGGCTTAGCTAAATCCAGACTGTCAGTATATATATTTTCTATAATATATTTACGGCCGAGTTAGCGGAATGCTAATGGGAAAATTACAAAATAATGTAGGCAGTTATACACAATATAAGACCAAAACTGAAAAATACAATCGTCAGTAATTGTGACTGAGGGTTTTGGGTAGCACCTATATTGCTAGAAATAAGAGTTCTTTTTAGTTTTATATTGCGGGTAGCTGCCTATGTTATTTTATACACACATACACGCACACATTCTTCCAAAACTGATGGGAAGCAAATATTCTCAAACTAGAGATCTAGTATGACTGTTTGTTACAAACACCAAAAACACTAGATGGCGGTGTTAAACCGGGTAAGAGATTAAGTCGACCACCCAAATCTTTATCAACTTGATAATCTACTGAAGATATTCATTCACTATAGCTTTAGAACGTTACTGGAATTGTGTAGATTCTTTCAAGCTATATTTCCTTCAACATTTGTGCAGACACATTATCATCTTCAACACTGATGTCCAATTCCAGTTAAAAAGCTTCTAAAGAGTTCAAAAGACCGTTTTATCCTTTGTGAAAATCTAAACCCGAAGATAACCTGCTACCTTTTAGCTAATGCTTTCTGTATCGTAATGATCCAAGCAGACGACAATGTTGATTAAAGATAACTTTAGATAGGACTTCGGTTTATTGCAGTAAGTTTTCCATGTGAGAAGAATTACATTAGAATTGTATGCCAACATAATATACAACAATCCCACAGCATTTCTATTTCTTACAGTAATGTATTTTACCAGGTCTACTTTCAGTGTGGTAGAGGGAAAAACCTCAGAGCAGCGTTCGGTGTACTAAGTACGAATGCTGTAAATACAAATACCCACATATGTGAGGTGAAAACAAATCTTTACTCATTAAACATTATCCAAACAATTAGCACACAAACATTTCTTCTATGGATATTAAAAATCTTCACTTTAAAAATAAGTGACGGCACCCCATGACTACATGACTAATAATCTACAATATTATTGGCTAAAGAGTGGCTCTCAACAGCAAATTCTGCTCTAAATCTATTCCATATCACTCGTAGATTGGCAAATATAGTTTTAATATATAACTTTACAATATATAATATTTACAATATATAACTTTAAAACCTTTCGTGGAAAGTTGTGTGGCCAGTTCATATGTATTTCATATTATTTTTATATCCGAATCTTACTTCCTAATACTGAATGTGAAGCGGAGTAATTAATTTTAACCGATCAGATAAAAATATCAAATAATGATTGAATGATAATGGCAACGACTCTGTGCGCACGCACGCACGCGTATATATATATATATATATGTGTGTGTGTGTGTATACGTATCTGGTTATGAATGTGTCAATATGACTGGAACTGTCCTATCTTTCACGCATGTATGCGTGTGTATAATACAAGTTTGTACATATACTGACGCAATAAAACAGCACAGCACAGAATTGCAAAGATATAAAAACAGATATAAAATAATAATAAAAAAAATAAAAGCAATTCCAAGTCGGCCATTCTTTAGATGGATCAAAACTGATAACAATATATATACTATAGCGGTTTACGGTATCAAATGACCAGGCGAAAGCCATCAGTTTTTCAGTTAGCATCACTGAACTAGTTACTGGAAGTTTTCCAAAATCTCAGCAAGATCTTTTAGAGATTTGTTCTTTCGCATCCTTGAGTCTACACTAATAAAATCTCTAGGTTTCACTGTTTTTCAACGATGTCAACTCTTTTCTTATAAAGTAATGTCTTCTTTTAATTACGTTTCCATTTTTATGCATGTTTGATGTGGGAATTTGGACATAACTCTCCGCATTGTAAGTACTGAATTATGTTTGTGTGTGTATTTGTGCGTGCACGCACACAAACGCACTTAATGCACATACGTATACAAAAGATAGGAAAGGCACGCAGCACGTACCATGGAGTTTAAATATTTATGTTAACAGCTTGACACGTGTCATGGAGTGCGCATGAGTGTGTTTGTGCGTGTATATGTACATAGGTACATAGATATAGAATAGAAGCTGCTGTAAGAAAAACTGGTGTAAGAAAAAATTAGTGTAATAAAAATCAATGATTCTTAAACAATTTTTTTACGAACTTTTAGCCTGGTGCTGTTATCGAAAATGTTTCATCACAACGTGACCATAAGAATTAACTTCTATACGTATGCATGTGTAGCAAACAAGTTGTAACATGTGAGATGTAACAAGTAGTAAATTTCTGATGTATTGAAATAAATTGTTCCGTAATTATATAATTGCAACGTTCCGTAATTACATAATTGCAACGAGTTGGAAGAAATCATAAAAGTTTGTGTCGTGAATGAAAGTTTTCATTGAAAATCTCTTGTGCCGTCTTAATGGTAGTTTGCCACCGAGTCGAAGGAGGAAAATAAGGGATACATGGGTAATGAAAAAGAAGTTTCTTAGTGTGTATGAAAGTTAAGTCTCGGCGAAGTTGCCAGCGCTGTCGGAAGAAAATTATTTGAAAATCACGAAAACTGGCTGTTTTTACAAATATCACTAATACATACTTGTGTCAAAGCCAAATAAGGTAATTGAAGTTAGAATTAAATGGGTTTATTTAAATACAATTCTGTTTTATCTAAGACGATGGCAGATTTGTCATATAGAGCAAATAGATTTTAGGTGTTCAATGGAAGTAAATGTGTGCAGACCGAGGAGGTCTTGGTCCCTGGTCGAATAATTTTCGTGTGAGACAATTGCAAAAGAAAAAAAAAAAAGGCAAAATGAAATACCTGAAAGTAATCATAAGTAAAAGTTTTTTCTTTTTAAATAAAGGAAATCGGAATGTCGAAGTGAGCGTAAAAACAAAGTTTAAAACACTTAAAGTGAATGCTTCATAAATGGATGTTTGGTGAGAAGGAAACGTCAAGTAGATGAACCTCTTATGTGTCGTGCATAACAGAACCAGCATCAAATTTGTATAAAAAAAATTACTGTCGCAGTATACGTGCAAGCTTTATGTTAATCCTATGTTCAAACTCTCTCATTTCATTTATGTGTAACAGTGATTCGAAACCTTAACCGGCAGATAATCGTTCAGGCACCACAAGTAAACCACCATTGTTTCATGTGATTGGTCTATAAAGTGATGAATCAGCGTGCAACTATGACGTGACATAGTTTTCTCAACCATTCGAGAATTTGGTTTCCGGTCTCCTATAAATATCGTTTGGAGCACAATTTAGACCGCCAAGGATCTCTGTGCAGTTGACTTCGTATAGTTTTGGGCCAACCGCATGTTTCCACGCATATAGCCTGTAATTTGAGAGCAGTTGTCTATTTCCCAGTAAGTAATTATTAATGTTAATTATAAATAATCAATACCAAATTCCTTTTGTTCGCAATTTGACCGTTGGAATCATGGTCAAATGATTCCAACGGTAAAATTGTTCCCTTTTGCGCACGTGTGCACAACCCTAAAAGAGAATCATTTGACCAGCGACAAGGAATCAGTTAACCAGCGCCAAGGATCGTGTTCGTGAAACTGAAAATGTGTTTGCTACTTGAAGAAGTATTGAAGCAGCTTGCTCCAGAAAGAATACTCGAATTTTTGAAAGCCAACAGCATTATTTCCACCTGTAAAACGTGTGTTTGCGCACAAAATATGACTTTGAAGAAGTCGGCCAGATCGCTCGATGGATTTGTGTGGCGGTGCGGAAATTGTAAGAAAAATATTTCAATAAGGACAAAGACTTTTATGGAAAAGTCAAAGTTGTCCTTACAGAAAATATTTCACATTGTCTTCCATTTCGTGTTCGAGGCACCTATATCTACTACGGCTTTATACACTGGAGTAGATAATAAAACTGTGATCCAGTGGTATGAGTTTTGTCGAGAAGTGTGTTCGGGGAAGATGCTTCGAGACAAAGCTCCGCTCGGTGGTCCAGGTATTGAGGTGGAAATAGATGAGAGCTTGTTTTTAAAAGGAAGAGCCACGTAGGGAGAATAGGCCATCAAACATGGGTTTGTCGGGTGCTATGACATCACTGTGAAAAAAGGGTTCCTTCAACGTGTACCTGATCGAAGCGCAGCAACACTTGAAGCCGTTATAATTGAAAATGTGTTACCGGGTACTATAGTACATACTGACAAATGGGCCAGCTATAGGAATCTACAACAGCTGGGTTACATACACAGAGCGGTTAACCAATCAACGAATTTCGTCGACCCTGAAACTGGCGCTTGTACGAATCGCATTGAGGCCTATTGGTCCCGAATTAAAATTTATCAAACAATTTTTTTTTCAGAATCAGAATCTCCATAGCCTAAAACGTGGGATTCCGTAAAAAAAAAAATTTTTTTTTAAGTGGGGAAAGGTTCCGATTACATATTGTCCATCTGAACCTCCACAAATTTTATATTTTTAAAATTTCTGAATGCTGCTGTTTTACGAAGGTTTCCTATCTTGTCGTTGAAAGCTCGAAATAGGGAGTAATTAACAGTCGACAAATGAAGAAGGGTTAGACTTCTTGTGGTATTTTGTCCCATGCATGTCTCTCATTATCTACGTACGTATTTTCATTCGTTGGTGATGTCCTGTTTTGATTGTGCATTTTGTAGTATTTCGTCCTGTGCTTATCTCTCGTGTGCATTTTTCACTCTTTGGTAATATCCTGAACTTGATTATTTTAAATATATAGATCTCTTTCTCTCTCTCTCTCTATCTATCTCTGTCTGTCTGTCTGTCTATTTATCTATCTATCTATCTGTATGTGTGTGTGTCTGGGAGGAAAGAAATATGATTAAAATACAGAATTGTTTTACAAGACTAAACAATATATTACAATTGTCATAGCAAATGTACTACACAATATTATATATCATTTTCTACTCTAGGCACAAGGCGAAATTTTGGGGGAGAGAGCCAGTCGATTAGATCGACCCCCAGTAAGCACCTGGTACTTAATTTATCGACCCTGAAAGGCAAAGTCGACCTCGGCGGAATTTGAACTCAGAACGGAAAGCCAGACGAAATAGCGCTAAGCATTTCGCCCGGCGTGCTAGCGTTTCTGTCAGCATGCCGCCTTATACAGTGTTATATATTAACGATTCTGATATATTCTTTAGTCTTGTAAAACAAATCTTCTGTGGTTTTCATTTTCTTTCCTTGTATATTCAACCACGTGTAATCACCAACCATACTTTCTCTATATCTATCTATCTATCTATCTATCTATCTATCTATATGTGTATGTACATATATATGTATATATGTGTGTGTGTGTGTATGTACATGTATATATGTGTGTGTATATGTATATGTGTGTGTATATGTATATATGTGTGCATATGTATGTATGTATGTATATATGTGTGTATTTGTATGTATATATATTTGTATGTATGTATTTGTATGTATATATATTTGTAAATATATGTGTGTGTGTATATATATGTATATATATATATATATATATATATATATAT
>NC_068990.1:57578756-57591520 GCF_001194135.2 Octopus bimaculoides | reverse complement strand
CGCCTAAAAATCCTTTGGTCTTACCATTGATTCTTTTGCTTCTCAAGAAGAGCTGAGATTTACTTTATCCACTGCTGCTTTGTTAAGTCTTATCAGATTTTAGCCATGTAAGAGCTTTTCGGACATCGTCTTAGGAGAACATTTTGTAATCCCATTTTTAGTTTCGTGTTTATATATTTTTTTGGTATGTTTTTTTTTTTTTATATATATAGTTTCTTTTGTTGTTTCTTCATCGTTCTCACGGATGGCTTTTACTTCAAATTCTTTTTTATTTGTTGGTTTGGGGAAGACTGTAAAGGGATTTAGAATTTTTATATTTATTTGTATTAGTTACCGTTTATTTTTTGCAAGATTTTTATATGAACTTGCGCTAGATATTTTATTATAATATTCAGTTTGAAAAGAACCTCTACCTTTGTGGTAAGCAGTAAATACAGTATTTCCGTATTGGATTTTCCTTTTTTTTTTTTGTTTGTTTGTCGATGTAGATTATTTCTCAATTTATTCCTAACATGTTTGTTATTAATGGTATTACTTTACGACTGGTTAATGTTTCCTAGATCCATACTAGAAAGCGCTATCAAAAGCCTTCTAAGCAGTCAATCTCTCCCATGATCAGTCCCTTATTTATTTTTCGATTTTGGATTTAGTTTTGTTGCTCAGTAATTGATCTTTACAATTATATGAGTTTTGTGCTATTCCTTCAGCTCTTCTGGGTGTACATGAGTTTTTTTCTTTCTTTCACATGTTCAGCTTTTACTATCTGCGATATTATTGCGCTTACAACGTTGTATACTGTAAGCAGATAGCTTTAGATGCTTACTGTTTATTTGAATCTTGTGAATTAATTTTTTTTTCCCCACGACAAATTCTAAGGTATATATTTTGGTTATTTCAGTAGATCGTTAAATATTTTAGCCAGTACTCTGTGTACGCGGCTTGAATATTTTAACCAGAATTTTAGAACTTTATTACTTTCTGATGTGGGTATTCGCTGGGTAGTGGAAAGGGTCAGTTTTCTCTTCTCTTATATCAGGCCATCTTAACCAAAGTAATTAGAGGTTTGGTAGGCCATACATGAACTAGTATGAAATGAAATTGCCTTACTCCTTAGGGTTTTAAAATCAGATTCCAGCTAAAAATGGAAAAATACATTCTATACAAATCCCGTTCTTATATTTGAATTGAGATACTTACGCTTTTCAAATGCTGTTGGTTATACTTCTGTATAGAGAAGAACTTTTAATGGTGGATATTTTCGAGGTTTCGTAGTGAATATTTCGCCCTTATTTTCAGTGGCTGTTGATGGTGCTGATATATATATGAAAAGAAGCAATTGTCATCTGGTGCACAATCTTTTAAAGAAGCTAAATTTGATATTATTTGAGAGGTATTCATTAGTTTAGTAACACAAAGTGACTTGCGTTCTATTTCTGTGGCCGATGTAATCAGTTCACAGAGTTAAATCTAGAAAAACTACTTGACCAAGAATGTAAAGGTTACTCTACAATAACAGGAAAGGGAAGCAGAGTGCAAATTAAAAAAAATATGGAGCATATATACAAAAATTGAAACTGTTGAAAGTGCTGCGCATAAATGTTGTGTATGACCTTAATGCAATACTTGAAGTGGAATTAATGTAGTGAAAGGGATCAATTTCTTTCTTTAATTTTTTGTGAGTGAGCAAAAAAAAAAAAAAAAAGTCGTCTTCCCAGTGTATTAAATATATACAAAGGGTTGGACAGGAAAAATATAAAAGAATATTCGAGATTTTCCATTGACTTTGAAAAGGATTTTGATTAGTGAAATATAGTCTCTACAGCTTCGGGTGAAATGCACCAACAAGCTCACCAGTTGAAGTCTGTTTCTCGTGCAAGAACGTTTCTCGTTAGTCTGAATATAATTTCCTTCTATTCAGCACAACTGGAATCTGTAAAATAAGTTCTTCAAGCTGTTTCCATGTGACGTAATGAAACTGTATTATCGTGTCCAGAAGCTCGTGATTTCTATGGACAAAGATAAAAGTAGAAAAATAATTCAAATAAGTTTTTTTCGAAAGTCAAACAATTATCAGGGAAATTAGATATATACTGACCTAATAATTTACAGAAAGCATAATCTACAGAAATTGTGTTTTAATCTTGTTGGCACTCCGTCACTTACGACGTCGAGGGTTCCAATTGGTTCAATCAACGGAACAGCCTACTCGTGAAATTAACGTGCAAGTGGTTGAGCACTCCACAGACACGTGTACCCTTAACGTAGTTCTCAGGGATATTCAGTATGGCAAGACTGACCCTTTGAATTACAGGCACAACAGAAACAGGAAGTAAGAGTGAGAGAAAGTTGTGGTGAAAGAGTACAGCAGGGTTCACCACCATCCCCTGCCGGAGCCTCGTGGAGGTTTAGGTGTTTTTGCTCAATAAACACACACAACCGCGATCCTATGACCACGAGCCGCTGCCCTTTGTGTTCTAATACTGGTAGCTTAACTGTAGTAGAATTTCGTCGTAGATCAGGGGTTTTTTTGTGCCATTTTAACACAGCATTATTTCATCCTTGAAGAGCCGCTTTTTGCTGGAAATAAAATTTTTAACCTCTTTTGACATTTATTACAAACGGTGAAGCTTACAAAACACGAGGTCATGAAGGTTAACAATGGCAGATCAAGGTTTATCTTAACTGTGCATAAGTGTTCACTATATTTTTATTAACAAATTTTTATATCAGATAAGATTGATAACGTTTGTAGGTTTTTTTAAACATAATAGTAGCCCTATTAAACTGTAAAAAAATTTTTTTCCACTTGTACATCTCCCTATTTTATATCTTGATTTTTATGAGTCAGGTTTGCTCGAACTTCTTCTCTCTCCCTCTCCTCTCTCCCCTTCTTTCTCTCCTTCTCCCCTTCCTTTCTCTGAGTGTTTTACCACGATACTTTTATCTTTTATTTGCTCTAGTCATTAGACTGTGACCATGCTGAGGCACTACCGTGAAGAATTTTTAGTCGAATGAATTGACCCCAGTACTTATCTCTTTAAAGCCTGGTGCTTATTCTGTCGGTCACTTTTGCCGAACCGCTAAGTTACGGGGACGGTTGTTAAGCTGTGGTAGGGGACAAACAGTCTTAAAGACACACACACATAGATACATATATGCGTACGACAGGCTTCTTTCACTTTCAGTCTATCAAATTCACTCACAAGGCTTTGATCAGCATAGGACTATAGAAGAAGATACAAGGTGCCTCGCCGAAGGATTGAATCCAGAACCATTTGGTTGGAAAGCAAGCTTCTTACCACACAGCCACCCCTTTTAAAGAAATAAAATCACTTTTAGATTAATGCAAACAAGGGACATCAAGAATTTCGGGACGTTTGCTTCATTATCTCTGATTTTTACAAAAAAAAGGTTCTTGGGTTCTCTTTTTTTTTTTTTTTTTTTTTTTTTTTTGCAAGCAAAATTAATTTTCATTCAAAGCGTTGCAGCACAAATCATTCAATGACTTTTGGTCAATTGAGAGTTACACTGACATACAGTTACCCTGATACTTACACGGACGATTCGAAGCTTTAACTCGTGGAAGGTGCGAATAGAACAGCGATTCAACTGGTGGCATAGAATGCTCTTGAACGCAATGGTTTTTGTCCGATCACGGAAGTTAAGCAAAGTCGATCCTAGTTATCAGGAAATCTAGGTGCTGTAAACATCTCACTTATAGGCGCAGGCGTGGCTTTGTGGTAAGAAGTTTACTTCCCAACCACATGGTTCCAGGTTCAGTCCCACTGCGTGGCACCTTGGACAAATATCTTCTATTATAGCCTCTGGTCGACCAAAGTCTTGTGAGTGGATTTGGTTGACGGAAACTGAAAAAGTTCTATTGTATAAATATATATACGTGTCTGTTTTCTCACCCACAGCTTGACAACTGGTGCGTTTACGTCCCCGTAACCTAGTGGTTCGGCAAAAGAGTCCGACATAAGTAGCAGAGTTAAAAAACAAAGTGCTGAGGTCGATATTTTCTACTAAAAACTCTTCAGGGTGGTGCCCCAGCATGGCTGCAGTCTAATGACTGAAACGAGTAGAAGGCAAAAAGATAGTAAGCTCCACATGAAGATTTGTTCCCTGAGGACCTGAAAACAACAAAAGAGGAGAGAGAGGGAGAGAGAGAGACGCAGGAAATAGTTATCCATTAACATCTGTAGGGCCTACAAACTTTACTTTCCTAAAAACAAGTCGAATCTTCGAAGATGGCCTAAGGACTCACTTCGCTTCGTTGGGAATAACCGATATCTCGTACGTCAACGTCCAGGGAACCTGTACTCCTCTCCCAATAATATGAATCCAATGCATTGGGAAGAAAAGCAAATCGAGGAGGGACAGAGACAGCAAACTGCTGGAAATATTGAATCAGTAGAATGGAACGATAAGGAAGCAGAACATTTCAAATAAGCTCAAATAAAAGGTCTTGTGAAGTACAGGAATAGATTCACAGTTACTTTTCTGTTATTCATTTCCCCACTATATAAATCATCTTGCTTACTTTTTGTGTCGTTGTTACTGTTGATCCTTCCCATGATTGTTTAACAACTGCACTTGTAATTTTGAATGTTCTTGTCCTTATCAATCGATTGAGAATGTTTTAAAATTATCTACCACTGCCATGTAGAGCTGGCAGAATTGTTAGCACGCCAGGCAAAATGCTTAGTGGAATTTTGTCCGTCTTAACGTTCAGAATTCAAATTTCGCCGTTGTCGACTTTACTTTTCGTCTTTTCGGGGTCGATAAAATAAGTATCAGCTGAACATTGGAGTCGATGTAATCGACCAATGCCTCCTCCGAACTTCAGGCTTTGTGCCTACATTTGAAAGGATTATTACCAACATATTATTTCAACGTTCCAAAATATATGACTGAAACAAGGGAGAAGAAAAAAAAAAGTTAAATAAGAGAACTAAATAGTTGATTTTTACCGTTCGACCTTCGAAACAGGCAGATCGACAAAATATAGTACCAGCTAATTACTGGAGTAGATTAAATCGAATATGTTCATAATTCCCGATGCATGGCTTTGTGCCAGTGTTAGATCAGCCATTATTGTAGATCAGGAGTTACTTTTTAAGTAAATATATTCTTTATTGGAAGATAATGCAATGTAAAATTACTTAATAGAGAGTATATACTTCCTTTTCAGAAGAACCTAGCAATTATTAGATATTTGTAGATTCTTTTTTTCTTAACATTTTTGTGTTTTTGATACTGAAAATACAGTTAACGAAAACTTTGGTCTGATCAAAGGTGATAGTGTCTCTATTATTAAATGATAAGTGAAAACAATTTACAGAAAACAGACGTTTTTAGAACAGGCAGCAAAATAAATGAATAAATTTGAGGTAATAAATAATATAGGAAATAAGTTTATCCGGGAAGATGTACTTCTCTATTTTTATGGGTCTATACTCTCAGCGTGTATATGAATGTATATATGAGTATGCATATACATTTCATAACAAGACACATACATACTCTACAGGGCACATAACAATTAGAATTTGTAAGGAATTTCTCAAAGGTTGTTCATATAACATTTGAGTTATTTGAGGCTTCCTGCAATAAATCTTTGTAATGAAAGAATAAACAGAAAAGGTCGACTTAAGAAAATGTGATCATATTTCATAGCAATCACTTTCAGCCTTGACGTTTCCTTTACTGAGCTGACACGTGGTCTGAGAACTTCTGAGGCACCACAGTGATCATTTATAGCCCTGGTGACTCGGAGATCTTTCTGTCCAATTTGCTCGATGGGTGGAATCGAGCAGACCTGGTGTTGGTAGATGGATGTGCCTCGAAGATAATGCTATTCGGCTCACTTCTGGGAGAAGAACGACCCGCTCACATCAGGCCCATATTTATAGTTTGTGGCATTGTCCACTTAAATACCGGCAGCCTCTCGTGAGGGACCCTCTGCCAAAGGACGTCAAAACTTACCTCAGTCAACCAACTGGGCGTCTTGGAGGAAAAACTTCCTCTCGTCTTGGATAGGGAGACATTGAGAGCACCTCTTCGACGTGTGTGTGGGGGGGACAGCCTCGAGGGTTGTGCTCTGCCCGAACAAGCCATTTCATTCCGTAGATACTTTTTTACTTCTTAGCATGTGGCACCATCCACCTTAAAACAACGGTACCGGCTTGGAGACTAAAGATTTGGGTCAGTATTAAGTTCCACGTGTGTGTTGCTATCAGTGAGTACACTGTGGAACTATCCACGTAAACTTCAGCGTAAGTTGCGGTTTCGCATTCATAAAAGTAGCCAAATTCCACGACATCTAATTAGTGATGTGCATAAACAGATCAATGGGTTTCCCACTGTCTCTCTCTGCTGTATAACGAAATCACAGTTAAGGGAACAGGCTTAGACGGACCAGTGGAGAAAAGAGAACTCTGTTGAGCTTGACTCTAGTCTGATTTTATGAGGGTGCTTAGTTGGCGTAGCATAAGCGGTAGCCTTTGCATTGACCAGCACCGGCTGCCGATACCGGCAGCATCGCGACCGCTGTCCTCTTATGATTCCTCTCGTGCCGACGTTGTCGGCAGGTCGGTTTCGCGTTGGGGTGTCGTGCACGTTTGCGACGATGAAAAACCGTCACTTCCATAGTTACCTTACGCACTCGATGGTAAAGGGATCGAGCAGTTAATGAGAAGTGATTCATTATCTGGTGCGAAGCGCATGGAATGTCATGGAGTATGCCTTGACGGGTGCCGATGCGCGACCCTTCGTCGAGAAAAGTGACGGTCGAAGAGTCTGACTGAGGTGGTATGTGTGTCAAAAGGTAACGCAGGTGTCCCAAGGCGAGCTCAGCGTGGACGAAAACCACACGTTGAGCAAAAGGACAAAAGCATGCTTGATCTCGATTTTCTGAAAGAATATGGTCACACCCAACGATCATCACTGGAGGAAATTGGATTTCATGATGTCCATGTCTTGTCTTGTCGCCTTTAAAGTGTTCACAGAGCATTGATATGAAGTCATGATGTCGGCATTTCGAAACCCAATGTGAGTCATCATGATACAGGTATCACTTTTCCAACTTTCAGGTGGTTTCCATTCTTCCACGTCAGCAAACGTTTTTTCAACTGCAGCTTTAATCTCTATGCTCTCTAACGCCATTAATTATTCATCGATACATCAAGCTGTTCCAAAAAACAGGAGACATAAGAAAATCGTTAATTTTAACCCAAACACCCTGTATAAAGTTGACAGTTAATTGATGAACCACTGTGGCTGAAACTTAGAATCCACAGTTACTTTGCATTTCATTCAAATAAACTGTTTAAGACACTTCCATCTCCCTCTTTTTCTCTAATCATGCGAAAGTGTTACCGATGGGCTAAGTAACGCAATGACTAGCAGAATTATTATAAGATGTTTCATGCTGTTTCTAAGAATTCTTTAAAAGTAAGGAAAATCTTTACTTCAAGTCTAGAGAAATAGGTAGTTGACTAACCAGATAGAAAAATTTATAAGTAAATTTGTGAAAATATAAGATTTATGATACTCCATGTATGTCTTTAAAACAAGTCTTGCATTTATGTTATGAATTAAAGTTAACTAAAATGCTTCATTAAAATGCATGTGCTTTACCATTATTTTCTGTACTTCATATGGAAAATAGAGTAACAGAACAAGAGAGAGGGAGAATTACATAGTTTGGTTTAAACAAAAAACATGGTCATGGGTCTTCGGAAATACCTTGATTATGACAAGAAGTGTAAAGGAATATTTAGCCAAAGGTTTTGAATGAGGTTAATCTGGGGCCAGTAGAGATTGTAGAAACTGGGATTATAGTTGGAGTAAAGATAGAAAATGCTATGTTCTGATCTCCATGATTTTTATCTGTTTTTCCCATCCACCATTTCTAAATGCCAATTAAGGAGGTTTGCTTTCTCTGACCTTTTTACATTCTTTGGCAAGAGAAAGCAGAAATACAAATCCCTGAACATTTTGTTTGTGCATTCTTCAACCCTGAAGATTAGATGTAAGCAGTTCATATTGGGAAAGATCCTCAGATAATAAACAACCCCATCAAGAGGAGAAGTAGAAAACATGAGGAAGCATTTCTTTTGAGGAAAATCATAATTGGAAAAATGAGAAAAGAAATGCGGAAATATCTGAAAGTCTTCAAAATCAATATAACAAAATTCCTTCACAATGTTTTAATCCAAATCTCTCAAAGGCACAAAGCAATTTGTTAAACAAAGATTACAATGCATGAGAATGCAAAGAAATAAAAACAAAGAATAGTTGGCTGGACTTTGAGATGCTCTGATATAATGCACAGGTGATTTTAACCTTCAACTGATGATCAAAGACAACGCTGAACCTGAAGGACTTTTAAAAGAAAGGATGGATTCCTTTGCACATTACTGATATAGCCGGCTGATTTAAGTTTATTTTTCTGATAGAAATAAAATAGGTTTATGATATTTTCTACAAAACCAAGGATTATGTACATATTTGTAATGCTTGTATGCAGATATACACTAAGAATCTAGATAAGTGTCAATGCTTGAAATATATTTGTAGGTTTTTGTAACTCGAAATCTCATGGTACCCAGTGAATCCTGTTCTGTTGGGTACAGATATCAAGTATGGTGCATACTAAAGTTTAGATTCAAGAAATGTGAGACATAATATACTGACTTATAGAACATACATTATTGTTCATAGAGAAATACACCAAAACTCAGTTATGACAATAAGGTTTCCAGTTGATCTGATTAATGGAACAGCTTGCTCATGAAATTAACATGCAAATGGCTGAGCACTCCACAAACACGTGTACCCTTAATGTAGCTCTCTGGGAGATTCAGTGTGACACAGAATGTGACAAGGCTAGCCTTTTGAAATACAGGTACTTGCAGGTTTCATCTTCATATTATGTCAAATCAACCTGGAAGAAGCCATCATTGCTTAAGCTATGATCAGAGTGGTAGAGTGCACTCAACTTTGCACATGCAAAATGACTCTACCTGAAATATCGAAGATTTGAGCCAATTAATGCAGTTTCTGGGAAACTCTATGCAGCTGATAGGCCTGCTAGAAATAGCAGCAAGGCTATCATAAAATTTCAGTATACTATCTCCAAAAAGGAAAGGACATATTTGACAATGTAGAGAATGTTAGATAACAAAAGAAAGAGAGAAAAAGAGAGAGAGCTTGCAATAGTGTTGCTGCTTTTATCACTGTTATAGATTTGCAATAATTATTGAGTATATCTTATAATCAAAGCATTCCATTTGTGACCAACCTGTTTTATTTTTATTCACATTTACTATATCTAGAATTATATAAACCTGAAAATCTAAATAATTCTAAAACAGACAAGATCGTCCCAGCTGAAATGCCTTTGATCACAGGTCTGCTTCATCAGAGCTGATATTGAGTTAGAAAACAACGAACGAGGTTTTCTTGATACTCTCCAAAATTATGGGATGATCACAGCAACTGGAACGTTTCAATCATAGGCCTGATTCTTAAGAGCTGATTCAGGATTAAACAAGCAAAAAACAAACTAGGTTTTGATAGTCCATTCTTGCCTGAGTTCCATTCTCTAACCCTTTAGCATTTAAACTGGCCATATCCAGCCAAAATATTCTATTTGTTTTATGTTCAAACTGGCCAAATACAGTCTCTCACACCTACCCTACAATGTCAAACTAAAAGTAAACAATCCCATAATCGAAAATCTCAGAGCTGCAAAATAATGCATGATTATTTATAGACTATGTGAAGAAATAAGCATCATGTTTGACAGAATAATGTGAATGTTAAAGAGTTAACCTACATCAAATTACATAAATGAAAACGCCAAAGCCATTTGAAATAAACACGTAGATGTACAAAAATAGTTTAAATGAATCTGTGTAATATGTAAATGTATGCACTAACATACATTATTGTTCATAGAGAAATACACCAAAACTCAGTTATGACAATAAGGTTTCCAGTTGATCTGATTAATGGAACAGCTTGCTCATGAAATTAACATGCAAATGGCTGAGCACTCCACAAACACGTGTACCCTTAATGTAGCTCTCTGGGAGATTCAGTGTGTCACAGAATGTGACAAGGCTAGCCTTTTGAAATACAGGTACTACTCGTTTTTGCCAGCTGAGTGAACTGGAGCAATGTGAAATAAAGTGTCTTGCTCAAGGGCACAATACAATGGGAATTGAACTCATGACCTTACAATCGTGAGCCAAATACCCTAACCACTAAGACACATGCCTTCACTACACCAAAAAGGAAACATATATAACTGTGTTTATTAGAATAGGCAGAAAGTTACATAAGTGACTCAAAGGTTGAGAATTTTAATTATATAAAGTTTATATTGTCGTTTGAGAATCCCAAGTTAACTCACCATAGCTGTTTCCTTGGCCTGAAGATTAGCTAGCTGAGTACCCCTCATTGAGTACTTATTACATCAGAAGATTAGCTAGCTAGGAAACATATGTGGCCTGGATTTTACCTGTTCAACTCTCGCAATTTGGATTTTTATTTGCATTCATAGCAACTCTTGTTTCTAACTGTGAGCTATACAAAAAAATGCTTGTGGCTCCTTATCTTGACATCATGAGCTAATTGTAAACAAACTTTTAATTATACCTGTAGTGACATTTTTGGCAGGCTTCTGTAATAAGATGTCTGGATTCCTATTTTTACTTGGATGAACCCTCAAAGCCTTCCAATCATCATCATTGTCATCATCATCATCAGCAGCAGCATCATTTAACGTCCATTTTCCATGCTGGCATGGATTAGATGGTTTGACTGGAGCTGGTAAGCTAGGGAGCTGCACCAGATTCCCGTCTGATTTGGCATGGTTTCTATGGGTGGACACCCTTCCTAATGCCAACCACTCCAAGAGTATAATGAGTGCTTTTTATAAATTAATATTATTAGGAAATGTATAGAAAAAATTGTTTAGATATTTTGTGTATTGTAGAATCATAACTAATTCATTGCTGATAAATTTTAACAATAAAATCTTATATGGACTCCCAAGGATCATATGAACCCCACATGAGAACCACTAGTCTGACCCATACTAGCCTGGATAAACAAATGCAAAGACAAATGAAAAACGGATGAAGTGTATGATTTTTCTCTTATCCCCTGAACAATGCAAGTAGAATTAAGCATTAGTCTAGAAGACCTTAGAGGAATGTGTAAAGGTGAACTTTTGTAGGAAACATGTAACATCACATTGATGTGATTATTTCGAAAGTTGAAATGATATTTCTTCTAATGATTGTGGTAAGTATTGATAAAGTTTTTCATCAATTCCCTGAAGTTGAGTAGCATCATGCTTCGTTGATACTGTGATTGGTGATGCTTCAGAAAAATTACCTTAAGAAAGACAGGTTTTGCCAAGTTTTAGATCTAAAATCATCTCATGAAACATGCCACAGCAACAAAAGATATATACGTATATATCACACATATGTACACATACACACTGACATACACATGCACACACACACAAATACACACACACACAGTGAGTAGTAAGAGAATGAGAGGGAGAGAAGAAAAAAAGAGGTTTTGGGGAAATATCAATCATTTTAGGCTGATTTTAAGTTTGCAGCTGAGCAATTTGAAGTTTCCTCAATAAATCAATCATTTCATAGAACATTAAACATCTTACATTGCCCCAGATGTAAAATACTCTTTGCCATATAGTTTATCTGCTTTGAAGTTTAGGAATTTTAACTTCAACATTTAACTGAAGGCTATAAAATGCTTTCAATATTTTCTGGCTAGAATTTTAGCAGAATTTTCAAGATTTAGGCAATAGTATTTAATAGTAGGAAAAGGATTAAAGACACTATGATTAGGGGCAAAATATATATTTTGATTGAAGTTAAGGCCTGAAGATTATCAGCTAAACTTAAATTTCTAAATATTGTTTTACAGTTTTACATCTAACATACATTCTTCCTAAACTTTTATTTCCTGCCTGATATCATTATAAATTATTAACAAAATAAATAAACATGATCAATCCAACAAAATATTCAGATTAGCATATGATATGTGTAAAGTTTTTGATGTGATAATGATGAGAACTGCTAATTCATAAAAGGCTCTTTTACCATTTAAATATTCTTGGATGTTTGCTTTTATCAACAACATATAGTTTGGTTTTATTCAGAACTTTCAGGTTTTGCAATCCTGACTCTTTTATCACTTCTCTTTAAAATCTCCGAGCATTGATTCCCAAGGAGTAAAAATAATTTCTTACGGGATATTCAGACAACTAATTTAAGCAAATGAGTATTATACACATGTTGTGCTATCAAATTTGCTTAAGTGGTGCCTCCACAACATTTTTATTGTGTTGAGTTAAAAGTTTTGCAATAGTTTGGTAACTTATTTGCATTATTTATCAAGTTACAACAAAAGCAACCTGGCATTCAAAGTAGAGGTTCTTGGGTTGCACTATTTAAAGCCACCTGTCTGCCAGTTCTTGATCCCATGCTGATACCAGTTCTTGTCCTCTGAGGTGAAGAAGTCCTTCATTGAAGTTTTCACCTCAACTTCGTTGATGAAGCATCATGACCACAGGAAATGAGCCATGAATTGAAACAAGTAATAATCTGGGAGAGATATTTTTCTCCAATCCTAATGTGTATGAGCAGTGTTTAAGCAAGGGCCAGCTTCTGGAACCTGTCGCCAAAATATGGGTGTTTTGAACACAA
>NC_068990.1:57554391-57573515 GCF_001194135.2 Octopus bimaculoides | reverse complement strand
TATATATACATATACATATATATACATATATATATATATATACATATATATATATATATATATATATATATCTAGATTCCTCTAAAATTCTTCAAAGCAGTGCCTCAGCATGGCCACTGTCTAATGACTAAAACAAGTAAGAGATAAAAGATGTTCAGGACAAGTGAGATTGATGGAATCAGCCCATCTTCAAGCTTTTCCCTAGAGATGGAAACTACAAAGACAAAGAGTAGAATTTCAATCACAACCATGTCACAAGTACAAATTACAGTGAGTATAATTCTGTTTCTGGCACCTATTAGAAAAATTGGTTGCCATTTAACCCTTTAACATTTAAACCACTCATATCCGGCCCAAATATTCTACCTGTTTTATGTTCAAATTAGCCTAGATCCTACCTCTCACAACCACCCCTACAATGTCATTCTAGAAATAAGCAATAACAGGAGATAATGCAGGATTAATTCAAAACTGTGAATAAATAGGCATTACATTTCACAGTAATGTGAATGCTAAGGAATTAAACATGGTCCTGTATTTTATTGGAAGGTTGAACAGGTATTTTATAGAAAGGTTGAAATTCATGCCTTCCCCTAAGGGTCTTTTTTACTAATCAATTAGTCAGAGGAGGAAATGCAGTATCCATGACTCTTTTCAGGATTTCTATTATTGTTGAGGCAATGGGGGTTGTAACCCTCTGATTACAAACCTAATGCAAATGCTTGCAGTTGGATGGACTCCACTAAAGCCACCCAAAGACCACATATATAAAGCAGCATTAGTAAAATAAAATGGCTTCAACCAAGGATTGAAATTATGTCGTGATCTCAACTTGCAGGGACTTTACTTGTTCTTCTCCACATCTCTCTCTGCATTCTTTTATTTAATATGAAGTAGAGAGCTGCTGCTATTAGTATAAGCACTGGACTATCCAAAATAGCAGGAACTTTCTAAACACACATTTCTTTGACTGTATTCCTTCTGAAGTTAGGCCTAGGCCTTTGTGCCTGAAATATAAAGGCTTTCATAAAACTTTCTGCATTGTTAGAAACTTTCCTTATTTATCATTTCATTCATTGTTCTACTTTAATATAATTCATTTTGGTTAAGTACTTGACACCTGTATTTTAGGGAGTAGTGTCTCACAATATCTCTTTTAACCCTTTAGCATTTAAACCAGTCATATCTGGCCAAAATACTCTACCTGTTTTATGTAGAAATTTGGCCAGATCTAGCCTCTCACACCAACTCTATAATGCCATTCTAAAAATTCACATCTACCTCATCAAAATCTCAATGCTACATGATAATGCAAATGTTTGCAATGATTAATTAAAAATAATATGAATAAACTAGCATTACCTTTGACAGAATAATGTGAATGTTAAAGGGTTAATATTTCTTAAAATACCAAACCATACTTTCAAATTAAAAGTAACTAAAGACTATAATTCCAAAGAAATAAATTCATTACTGAGTGAAAAAGTATTACATTTAACAGAGTAATCTGAACACTAAAGGGTTAAAGTAACATTTTTTCATGGACCATTATAATACTGCTGTAGATCCCTAATTTACTATTTCACTTGTGTGGACCCCACAAAGTTTTACATGGATGCTAATGGGTCATATGGACTCCAGTTGAGAACCACTGGTCTAGTTGAACACACACGCAACTATAACTACCACTTATAATATATAATTGTATTTTCTCCAAAATATTAAAAAAAAAATTTTTCCAGTAATGCCAGAGGAGAGGAGCCTACTAAAATACCATGTCAGTCACTTTCTCTAATTAGTACCGAATAAAAGCTCTGAATCTGTTTCATGAAAATATTTCGCAGACTTAGAAATTACTTTATTTATCCATTCATTGCTATGATTTACTATTTGGTAAAACATCATCTGGTATAGAATAACATAGTTGTTGTTTTCTCATAGTAAATAAATATTCAATGCTGATGGAAATGGGTTAGTATATTGGGTGTTGAAACAGCAAAGCAAAGCAAAAACAAAAAAACAAAAGAAATCACAAGCAGCAAAAGAATACTTGAAAGATACCCAGTGGGAAGAGAGGAATTAGATTATACTTCCCTTGGCTGTATTTTTTCGAAATCCATCTTCATATTATTGCCATATTCTACAGGAATCAGTTTGTTTTATTGATAATTTCTAGATTAATTCTCTCTCTCTCTGCTATCTATCTCAACCTACTCATTGACTTTTACTGATGAATATCAGTTTTTATTCTCACTAGCAAAGCTCAGTCACATAAACTCCAACTCTATTATTATTCCCTCTCTACTGATAGATTGATAACATTCATTATACACAGAGAAAGATTTCTTCCTATTTAAAAAAATAAAAACTAATAAAATAATGAATAATACGAGTGCTGATTGCTGTATATCTTATTAAGATTTATGTTGAGTGGTGGAGTTGATATTAGTGTTGTTTTACTTGTTTTTATTTTTTATCGTTTTTTTTTTTTTTTTGCAGATGGTGGTGGCAGCATTTTTTGATATAGTGATGGTGGTATCAGTGATGGCATTGGTGTTGGTAGGAGGTGTGGTGTTAGTGATAGTGGCTACCATTAAAATCTGTATTCATCTTAGGATGCAGAACTTTCAGCCTATTTAGCCTGTGGAAGATCAATGGTCCATAACATGAAGTCAGACTCCACAAAAACAGATCACAGTGATTAGAGGAATAGCCAAAACAGTAATGAATTCCACTAGTGAATCACAGTCTGGACTCAATGGAGATTAGGTTTCTAAAACACAGTGAATGATTACGGCCAGATGGACTAGGGTGAAGTGCCAGAATACTTTAAGAGAAATATGAAAGAAAAGACAGATGGATATGGAGATAGATACATAGCTAGAGTCAGTGAGAGGGAGAGAGGGAGGGAGAAAGGGAGGGAGAGAGAGATATACAAAATGAGAAGATAAAGATCTATTCTCTTTTTACTAACTTCTACAGATATTCTTCTAATACTACAGCATGATTAGTTGACAGGCAGGCTGATAAGTTGCCACCAGAATTAGATAGCCCCCATGGATATTACTCATATTATAGTAAAAGCAAAGCAAAAAAAAAAAAAAAGACAAAGTCTAAAATGATAAATATATTTGCAACGTTGTTGTATATCACAACTTGTATGACCTGATAAACATTTGAAAAAGAACTGTAGAAAAATATGCCTACTATGCATACATGTGCATATGTGTGTGTATGCATCCATATATATATATATATACATACATACACACACATCCATACTTATATGTATGTATATATGTATGTATGTGTGTGTGTGTACCTGTGTGTGTGTGTGTATGTATGTATATATCTATGTGTGAAAAAATAAATATGCACTGATACTAATATGCTAATATGGTAATGTGCCTCTACATGTATGCAAGTAACAGCTTAGCCAAACATAGCAAGATAAATGTGCATATGTGCACACACACATGCACATTTATATGCAGATGTGTGTATGTGAATGTGTGCACGTGTGTATGTGTGTGTGTATGTGAACCTATATATATTTGTTTGTGTGTATATATACATATATATATATATATATATATATGTATGCATACATACATACACACACACATGCACTGATATTTATATACACATACTTATAATTATATATCCATATGCATACATCATCAGCAATGGTATTTTAACATTCTATTTTCCATACTGGTATAGATTAGATGGTACTTTTTGAAGCATTGTTTTATTACCAGATGTACTTCCTGATGCCAAACTTTTTACATGCTGCTTATGAATTGCTAGTTTACACTGTACTGTAGTTATGCTGAAAATTCAAGTCACATACATTTACATATAGAGATATATTACTGAGAGAGAACCTTTAAAACAGTGGTTCCCAACCATTTCATTTAAATGAGTTTTCTCACAGACCCCAGGATATTCTTATCTTTATGTGTATGTATATATATAATTATATCATCATCATTTAACGTCCGTTGTCCATGCTAGCATGGGTTGGACGGTTTGACTGAACTGGCATGCTGGATGGCTGCGCCAGGCTCCAGTCTGATTTGGCTTGGTTTTCTATGGCTGGATGACCTTCCTAACGCCAACCACTCTGAGAGAGTAATGGCTGTTTTTACACACACACAAACACACACACACACATACGTGTATACATACACAAAACCCCACCATCTATAGTGCCTATATATATAGAGAAAAACCGCATCCACTCTGTTGAACATTCATGCAGGAAAAAAAAGATGGTCACGTGAGGAAAACAAAAATGGACAATGGTCACATGTGAGCAACAAGAAAGAGAGAAAACGAGTCCCTCCTTCACCATTTTCTATCTGTCTGTCTTTTTTCCTCACTCTCTCATTGCTCACACATGACCATCATCCATCTTTCCTTTCCTCACATCTTTCTTTTCCTGCACCAATGTTCAAAAGAGCAGACATGCTTTTTTCTCACTCTCTTTTTTTTTCTCTTTTCAAAAATAGATGTTTCTCCCAGCATTCACTATTTTCCTTTCATTCTGATCTAACAACCCTCTGTGTTTGTTTCGCTCAGTTTCTTTGTTTGTCTCAACTGTCTTTGAAGACTCATATTGTCGGTGAATACTTGAAATGAGGAGTTGATAGACAACCGACAACAAATGAAGGGTCATTTCCCTGTGTTTACTTGTCCTGTTTTCCTATTTTTTTCTTGTTAACTCATTTGTTTACATAATTCATGTTATTTGCACTGATGGTGACATTCTGCTACTAAAGGCACAAGGTCTGAAATTTGTGAGGAGGAGACTAGTCAATGAATCAATCCCAGTGTTTCACTGGTTCTTAATTATTGACCCCAAAAGGATGAAAGGCAAAGTCCATCTCAGCGGAATCTGAACTCAGAACGTAGCACCAGACGAAATTCCGCTAAGCATTTTGCCTGGCATAATAACGATTCTGCCAGCTCGCATTATAAATATACATATATATATAATATATATAATATATATATAATGAATAGATATTTTTATTATTATAAAACCTTGATATTTTTTGTACTAATTTTGCTTAAACATACACATTTTTATACTTTTCTTATTTTATTGCATTTTTAAATATTAGGATACGTTTTTTGATGTTACTTGACCCGAAGAGTGTCCTCATTATGAGTGGTATTTATCTTAATCGATTCATTGTAGATTGACCAGATATTTTCCACTTTTATGTGGCCATGAACAACCGTGGACTTTCATCCACTTTTGTTTTTATAAACTTACTAAACTGAGTTAAATTTTTAGTCCAATATTTCATAGATTTCATGTACTACAAATTTTCTCTTGGATTTTTTAGATTTTTAAACTAGTATTTTGTATAGTATGCTTTTCTTGATGGTGTCTGATCTCCTTCATCATGTGAGTTGCACCATGGTGGTTCTTCTCTAAATTATAAAAATATTTTTCATTATACAACTCAATTTGATATTATTATACTGTATTTCCTTGTAAGTTCGGATTTTGTAATTCCCTAACATTATAATAAAAATAATAATAATTATATATATATATATATATATATATATATATATATAATGTCCTCTCATGCATAGCACAGCACCAAATGTCTTGGCACTAATCGTTACCTCTGTGAGGCTCAAAGTTCAAAGATCATGCTTCAACATCTCGTCCCATGTCCCATGTCTTCATGAGTCTACTTTTACCACAGGTTCCCTCCACAGTTAGAGATCGGCACTTCTTTACATAACTGTCCTCATCCATATGCATCACATAACCATACCAGCACAGTTGTTTCCCTCGCATACCTCATCTGATTCCTCTTATGCCTTACTTTTCTCTCAAGATGTTTACACTTTGTCAAACTTGCACACTGATATTGCACATCCAGCAAAGCATACTGGCTTCATTTCTTTCAAGCCTATGCATGCCCCGGCTGTCAGAGTCCATGTCTCACTGCCATGCAAAATAGCTGTTCACACACAAGCATCAAACAATCTGCCTATCACTCTGAGAGAGAGAGGCCATTTGTTATTTCTTTATTGCCTACAAAGGGCTAAACATAGAGGGAACAAACAAGGACAGACGAAGGGATTAAGTCGATTATATCGACTCCAGTGCGTAACTGGTACTTAATTTATTGACCCCGAAAGGATGTAAAGCAAAGTCGACCTCGGCGGAATTTGAACTCAGAATGTAACAGCAGACAAAATACCGCTAAGCATTTCGCCCGGTGTGCTAACGTTTCTGCCAGCTCACTGCCTTCAGAGAGAGGCCATTTGTTGCCAGCAGAGGTAGGAACTCTCTGAACTTTGCCCAGCCTAATATTATTCTCACAACTATGCTCTTGGAGCATCCACCTTCCCTACTAACTTAGTTGCCTAGATAATGGTAGCTATCTACTACCTCTAACTTGCCACCCTGGCAGTTGATGGAGTCTATTTTCTGCTCATTTTTACCATTTATTGTACCTGTGCATCTTCCACATGCAAAAGCTAATTTCCCTGTTAACCTTCCTCTAATATTGCTGCTCCTTTTATGTGTTAAAAGCTTATATTGAGTGCATCTTATGGAGTTTCTACCTATACCTTTTCTACAGATTGAGCAGGGCCATCTACCTGAAGGGATTTGTGATTTGTCTGCCTTCCTACTTACTTTGGTTTTTGCTCGGTTAACTCTAAGGCCCATTGATTCTAGATCTTGCTTACATACCTGGAACTTCTCTACTGCAGGTAATGATTCAGGTGTACAAGCAAGGTCAACAGCAAAGAGTAGCTCCCAGAGGCAGCCTGTCTTGAATTCTTCTGTTATTGCCTGAAGGACAAGAGGGAGTTGAGCACCAATCTTTGGTGTGTGTATATATATATATATATATATGCATATATGTGTGTGTGTGTGTGTGTGTGTGTGTGTGTGTGTGTGTGTGTGTGTGTGTGTGTGTGTGTGGTGTGTGTTATGAGAATTTATAGAACAAGTATCTTATAGAAACTCGACAAACTGTTAAAGATAGAGAAGAAAAGATGTTAATTTTTTTTTAAATACACACAAACACACACACACACATTCACATATATTGATGAACATAGGCTAGAAATGTAAAAGACTTTTTTCATTTTCCTGAACATCAAAGTAATACATCTGCTTGCTGTTCATACTGTCTTCGTCTTTTGTTTCTCCATAAATTTCAACTATGAAATATATATATATATATAACACATATATAATAAGCAACTACCATTTCATTTTGCATTGTCTGGCTCTACTATATCAGTGGCTTATGGCACTGTCCCTGAAGCTGATAAGGCATATATATCAATTTGATTTTCAATGTGAATTTGGAGGTGTGAGAGACAATACACTAAAACATGAAAAAATTAGCAAGCAATTATTTGTTTTTCAATATCTAAGAAGGGCAAGTATGGATACCGTCACTGATAGGTATACCATGTTGTGGTTATACCATGGCATATCATGTGTAAACCACAGTTCATAGAACAAATCAAAACAAAAATCAGAGTATTGTGAAGGTGAGACCAAGTAGAGAGCCTAAAGAAATGTTAGTGGAATCTATTATATTTAGGATTCTGTAGACATGCTTTTCAACTTAAATGGAGACATTTATTATTCATTAAGAATTTGGTAGCAAAATGTATCTGATATATTTTTTAGCACATTTTAAAGATTTATAGAACTCGTACTGAAATCCATTGATAGAAAGACAGATTTCCTTGAAAAGTGAAAGCTTGTTTGTTGAAAATAACTTCACCATTTAATGTTAATTCTTATACTTTTTCCACAAATACAGAACTGAAGCAATACTGATACAAGCAGCATGTCCATGAGAAGCAATTTAACTAACAAGCCATAAATAAGACAACTGTCTAATATCATTCATTTCACCAGATTCTTATGTGATAACACTGGATCATTTACCAACTGTTCGTGTTAATTTTGTGATCTCACATGTAATAATTATTTTACATAAATGAGCTTTAATTTAGTAGTTGTGAATCTTTTTCACTTGCATTTGACATGGAAAAATTTATTTGCACACTTCATGTGGTGTGTAGAAACTTTTTAAAAGTTAAAAATCTGGAGAAAAAGAAAACTTCTGCTTTCCTTGTTTTATCATTAATAATGCTTGTGCATAAGAAAATTACATACAATTTTCAAGATGTTCAAATTTTAGCATGGATTATTAAAAACCTTCAGTTGTCTTTTTTATAAATCTGTGATGCACATACTTACCTGTAGTGGCATATCACTGCATTGTAATTCTTGATTTTCTTATAATGGTAGCAAAATCTCCCAAAAATATTATCATATTGGACAATGTGATCCTTGACATAAAAAAAAATGATGAGATATCAAAATTGGATTACTTTTGATCATAAATCTGTTTGACCAAGGTTGACCTGGAGTTAACCCTTTAGCATTCAGATTACTCTGTCAAATGCAATACTTATTTATTCCCATTGTTTTAATTATCACAAATTATTGAGCTTTCAATGATGTGATTGTTTATTTTTAGGATGACATTATAGAGAAGATGTGAGAAGCTAGATCTGGCCAGTTTGAATATTTGGGTTGGATATGCCAAGTTTAATTGCTAAACATCAACTTTTCTAGAAATAATGGATTGAAATAATCAGTTTACAGCATCAAGCACAGATTTCTTGTAAACTGTCATAAGACATCAAATCTATGTTCCATTTAGACAGTTGAGATGCATCAAATAGAGGGCTCAGATATATTACTATGTCTTAATACCTACCAAAAATTAAGATTTATGGTAATTAGGAAATGATTTTATTATTTAATTGAAATAAGTGTTAAAGTCTACAGTAGAGTCACAGTCAATGGAAGGCGAAATATAGTAAGGATACTGAATTAATAGTTATGTTTGGAAATAACTATGTTTCAGAGCTGGAGAAGAAACTATGCCTTGGCCTTGGGTCCTCAATCTCCAATGATATCAATGGAGTGCTTTCGGCCACTCAACATTTTGCGTGTGTTAGCTATTTTAAACCTGGCAGAGTCATCCTTCTCTAGGTCTCATACTAGAAGCAATTTCTACTAGAGAAAATAAAAGCAGAAAGAGAAAACACAACCTCAGTGTTGGACTGATATTTTGTTTATTGATCCCAGAAATGACAAAAGGCAAAAATGACATCAGAGTGATTTGAACCCAAAATGCAGAGAGCCAAATTTAAATTGCAAGACAATCTATCTAACTCTCTAATGACTCTGCCAACATGATATCTTTTAGGAGTTAATATAAATTGTTGAATAGCCACATTCAGCCTTGCTGAAACATACCTATATAATTGTTATGGCGCAAGGGTTCCAGTTGATCCAATTAACAGAACAGCCTGCTCGTGAAATTAATGTGCAAGTGGCTGAACATTACACAGACACGTGTACCCTTAATGTAGTTCTCAGGGAGATTCAGCATAAAATACAGGTACAACAGAAACAGGAAGAAAGAGTGAGAGAAAGTTGTGGTGAAAGAGTACAGTAGAGTTTGCCACCACCCCCTGCCGGAGTGTCGTGGAACTTTAGGTGTTTTCACTCAATATATACTCACAAAACCCAGTCTGGGAATTGAAATCATGATCCTACAACTACAAATTCACTGCCCTAACCACTGGGCCACTGCACCTTCTCTTCTATAATACATAGAGGCTGAAATGTTTTGGAATCATCACCAATAAGTCAAACATAGCATGTCAATGCCTTGTTTCAGGTTTGTCTGTTATTACATTACACACTCATTCAGAATTTCATTCAGTGGGATGTTGACTGGCATTCAGAGACATTTTACAACCATTTTGTTTTAATAGCATGGTTTGCTGTGTCAATAGTAATTGTAGTACAGTTTTGTATAATGTGTTATAATGACGGCATGACCTAATCTAACAAAATTCATTTTCTTTCAACATTATCAAATGAAATGGTTATGATTTTTCACATGATTAAAAAGATTATGGTGGGAGGAGTAGGGATTTTTCTGGTGGTAATAAATACTTGGTATTTCAGAGAAAGTGGGGTTTATAGATTTTTTTCCCCACATTTTCATTCTTCGCATAATGCATTTTTGTAAAGCATAATATTATCTCGTGAAAAATTGTTTTATTTTCCTTTCGTGTATTCATGTTGGTGATTTGTAAAAATTCCCAATGCCATATTAGATTCAGTAAATCTAATCATGAAGGATAACTCCATCAATTTATCAAATCATAAAGCAAGATTATTGCTGAACTTTCCTACTGGATATTGCCTTTGTTAAAATAAATAAAATAAATAAATACAAAAAAGAAAAACGAAATAAAGGATTATAATTCAGTGTAAATATATCCACTTCTTTCACTGAGTGGATGTAAAAAAAATACCCTTTCCTTTTTTTGCTTTTTTCTTTGCTTCAGAAATATGTAATTTTAGGCAGTGCTACATTTCTTTAGGGAGATATCTATCCCATGCAAATAACTAAGAATTTATGACTTCGAATTTTTATGGGGTTTCTGATTTCAAACTCATGATACACTACATTGCCTTTTTCTGATGCAGACACTAACAAATCACAGATAAGTTCCTGTAAAATGGTTGTTTTAAATGATGTAAACATGCTTAAATAATTCTTTTAATTTTCTCTCATATATCCCAAAACCCTTGAGTATAATAAACTAATTCTGAATCTAACAAATTGGTAATAATTCTAGATCAGTGCAAGCTTTGTAAATGAGCCTGGATTTCACCAAATATTGTCGTTTTAGATATTAACACTTGAAAGTTTTTTAAAAAAGAAGACAAATTAAATGAAAACAAACAATAAATATTCTGTTTTTCCAAGAACTTTTAGTATTTTATGAAAGACAAAAAAAAAAGTCTCATTCTGAAGATACAATATCGATGCTCATTCTTTAATATTTTGCCAAGCTAAGGTGGGGAGCTGGTGGAATCATTGCATGTTGGGTGAAATGCTTTTTTACATTCAGAGTTCAAATTTTGCTGAGGTTGACTTTGTATTTCCTCCTTTCAGGGTTGGTAAGACAAGTACCAGTCAAGCATGGGTTGATGTAATCAACTTACTTCCTGACCCAAAATTTGAAACCAATATTTCCTCAAGCTTAAGATTTTCATTTATGCTGTGCATGAGTAGCAGACCCATGAAGCTGAGTGAAATTGTAGTCATGACAGACACTGGTATCACACAACTGGCATCCATACCAATAGCACTTAAAAGCACCCATTACACTCTCAGAGTGGTTGGCGTTAGGAAGGGCATCTAGCTGTAGCAACCATGCCAAATCAGACTGGAGTCTGGTGCATCCCCTCAGCTTATCAGCCCTGGTCAAACTGTCCAACCCAGCATGGACAACAGACGTTAAATGATGATGATGAGAATTAGGCAAAAGGCTGAAAGCTGGCAAAATTAATATCATGCCAAACAAAATGCTTAGTGGCATTTTGTCCTTCTTTATGTTCTGAGTTCAAATTCTGCTGAGCTTGGTAGATGTAATCAACTAGACTCCTTCCACAGAATTTCAGGCCTTGTGCCTGTAATAGAAAGGACTATTGAAACTAGGCAAGGATGTGGGATTGACAAACTAGGCAAGGATGTGGGATTGACAAACTTACAGAACATCAGATAGAATATCTTACAATATTTCTTGTGGCCCTTTTTTGTTGTGAATTGAACTCTTGCTGAAGTCAGCTTTGCCTTTTCTCTTTCTGGAATTGATAAAATAAAGTACCAATCAAGTACTGGGCTGATAAAATTGACTAACTCTTCTTGCTGAAATTTTTGATCTTGTGCTTATGGATTAGCAGTCTCATAGGAGCATTTGAAAAATGTTTTATGTTAATTTTCTGGCTTTTTACTTTCTGAGTTCAAATCCCACTGAAGCCAACTTTGCCTTGTATTTTGGTGGGATAAATTGAATAAGCACTAGTCAAGTACTGGCAAGTGTTATACCAACTATCTCTCCTTTGAAATTTCTGGCTTTGTGCTTAAGGTACATGTTTTAAGGTGAGAAATATTAGCATCATGGTCAAAAATGTCTTTACATACTGTGTTCAAACAATACTGAAGTCATCTTTACTTTTCATCTCTCCAGGAAACAATAATATAAATTTCTAGTTACATAAATAGGTCACCTTAACAAAGTGTCTCCCCACCCCAAAACACACAAATTATCTTATTTTAGAAATAATTATTATTACTACGGAAGACACAGCAGGTCATAAATGAAATTGTCTTTATTACATTCTAAGTTCAATTCCTGCCAAGGTTAACTATTGCTTTTATTCTTTTCAGAGTGGGTGTGAGTAGAGCAATGAAGTAAGTACCAGTCAAGTATAACAGTTGCTACAACCATATTCTCCCCACTAACCAAATCTCTATCCTTGTGTCTATGCTGGAAATATTATTATAAGGTCCAAGGTATTAGAGTAGTAAACAAAATTATCTCTTTATGTCCTGAATTAAAATCTTGCCAGAGTTGACTTTGGTTTTCATTTGTTCAAGGTTAAAAATTCAATCAACCATAACATTTCGCTAGATATTTCCACATGTGCCAATTGGTGCAAGACCAGCATGTCTGGGGGAGGGGACAAGTTGCTTACATTAATCCCAGGCCCAACTAGTACTTATTTTAACAACCCTAAAAAGGGATGAAAGGGAAAGCTAACCCCAGCAGAATTTGAACTCACAACGTGAAGATGGATGAAATGCTGTTGAGCATTTTGCCTAGCATGCTAACAATTCTGCCAGCTCACCGCCTTAATCTTGTCCCAATGTTAGAAACCATTTAATGGAGAGCAGATTTAGTAAAGAGGCAGAAAAGCTAAATATCATGTAGTATTCATTTACAGCCATCTATTCTTTAATTCTTTTATTCTTTTACTTGTTTCAGTCATTTGACTGTGGCCATATTGGAGTATTACTTAGAAGTTTTTTATTTCTTGCTGAACAATTCGGCCCCAGTACTTATTTTTAAGCCTAGTACTTATTCTATTTGGCTCTTTGCCAAATCGCTAAGTTGCATGGATGCAAACATACTAATACCTGTGGTCAAGCAATGATGGGGAGACAAACAAAGACACACATGCATATATATATATATATAATTTAATTTATATAAGGGCATTACTATACATTAATGTCTCACGCTTAGAGGGCCTCCATAAGTCAAAACTACCAAAATAAGCACATTTTTACCGATCATGAGGGAATGCAACTTTCAAAGCTAACCTCCTAAAAACTTTTAACTTAACGGTAAACCAATGGTTTCATAATTAATGCAGCAAACTATGCAGTAAACTGCATCTTTTATTCATCAGTACATGTATGGTCAAGACACATAAAAATCAACAAAAATCAACATACCCTGATGTACCCAACACAGTACATAGACGATTGTTCATCCTTATATATCCATGAAATAGGCAATATATGTATATATGATGAGTTACTTTCAGTTTCCATCTGTCAAATCCACTCACAAGGCTTTGGTCAGACTGAGGCTATAATAGAAGACATTTGCCCAAGGTGCCATGCAGTAGCGCTGAACCCAGAACCATGTGGTTGGGAAACAAGCTTCTTACCACACAGCCACGTCTCTGCCTATCTATCTATGCAATGAATTCAAATCCACCTATAATTGACTTTGTTTTTACTTCTTGTATATTTCAATAAAATAAGAACAAGTGGTGGGGTTGATTTATTTGACAGCATCCAACTCACTACAAATTTGTGGTGTTGTGCTTGTACTGGAAATTGTTATTATTTTGAGATGGCAGAATTGGTAGAGCACTAGGGAAATTCCATATAGCACAAGTAGGTTAATTTCAGTTCCCACAGTAGTTTGCTTTGCTTTCATCTTTCCAAGGCTGGTTAAGCAAGTACAGGTGAAAGTACTTTTTCTTTCATTCTAATTTGTTATGAGCTGATCTGCATATTAGTCCTTCTTTAGATGGTTCCAGTAACATATTAGTTTTGCTTTTATGAAAGAAAAGTTTCTAGGCAGCAATCCTCTTTGAACCTTCTCATAGTGCAATGTATTAAGGGAGAGAGAGAGAGAGGGAGGGAGGGAGAGAGAGAGAGAATGAGGAATTGGCCCCAGTACTTGACTGGAACTTTATTTAAATTCAGATAGATGAAAGAGAAATATATTCCAACCTTTTTTACACCACTGACTGGTTTGATGCCAGACAATTTTACAACAGACTGGGGGATCACATGCATAAGAAAACACAATAAAGGGCGTAACATAGAATTTAATTATTACATATATAATACTTATATATTACATCTACAACATATATAATGCAAAACACCCTGCAGACAGCAATATTCAATAAAACAGAAATAAAATTTTAAAATATATTCTTTTTGTGCAGTCTGGTACTAAATGATCCTGAGGCTATAATCCATGGTTTGATGGCTGAAGATCTCTTTAGGATTTAAACTTAAAGTACAGTGAGCCAGGATATATATTGCAAGGCATTCTAATCAATGTTCTAATGACTCTGTCACTTGACCACTTTAGTGAAAGCCCTTGTGTTGATTAAATCTACTGCAGCCCTTCTTCAAGATATTTTAAGTTCTAGGGTTATAAATGCTGAGATTTATATGTAATTTACATTTATTAGAATGGAGTTTCTATTCCTTAGAGAATTTTTTCCCCTTTAAGGCTTATTTTGACATCTTACTAAATCAATAAAATTATTCCTCCATCATGTTAGTTTTAATTTTCAGAATGTTATTGTTAAGGCTTAGCCGCAGGTCATCTGTAAATGAGCAGACTTATAATAAAAATTCCTCTTTTTAGGGGTATGTCAGACTACTTCTCTCAACATGTCCTTTCTTTTTTCAAGTCGACTTGCAAAATATCTTAGAGGAACATTAGTCACCTTAAAACCAGCAGCTTCAGAGAGCCTCTGAAAGCTATTGATACAGTCCTTATCTTCTGACCAAACCAATAAAAGTAAGTGTGCTTTGATAGACTAAATCAAGTTTGATACTTGATTCTTTCAGCTTACAACCTAACAGAGGAGTTCTTTATCCAATCTTTATGAAGCAACTGTAATAAATATGTGTCTGTTTACTGTTTACTCCAGTGAATTAATCAGATGAAAACCCACATGATTCAAATGAGCTGAATTCTTCAATCAAATAAACACTCAAGAATAAATATATGAAATCATAGATTTTCCTTAAATACTGGTAGATTGCAATATCAGGTACAATTATAAGAATTCTTCATTATTTTAGTGATGCAGACATGAAATTGAAAATGAGAAGCTTCACAGCTAGAAGCAGGATAAATAGAGCAGGAATTATCCAATTACATCTGTCACTATTCATAAATGGGTTGGAAAACTTAAGCAAAACAAAAGACTAGCTTTCTTTTATCTAACACTAAGCATAGATAATTTCACTCGACAAACATTTATGATAAACAAACTGTAAAAGATGAACTGACTTCCTTCAATAACCAATGATAGAATCTTTTAGATTTCTTTCGTAATTGTCTGACATTTCCTGACAGTTTCAATATGATTATTTCTCCATTGAGAATATTGCCAATAATAATGAAATAAAGCCCCCAACTGATCATCTTTCTCCAAAGTCAGAGAAATTCATTCCTTTCAATGTAATTCAATATTTTCTAGTCTGAAATTTGAAGTCTAAAATGTCTAACTCCCAAAGCTGGAAGATGATGTTATAAATTATTAATTTTTTGAAACAACTTCATAGAAATAAATTTTTAATTTTTAACATTTTATGTATCTTTTATCTTTCGTTTTTTATCTTTATCCTTTAATTGTTTTAGTCATTAGACTGCAGCCATGCTGGGGAACTACCATGAAGAATTATTTTTTCTTTTAGTCAAATAAATCAACCCCAATTCTTCTTTGTTTAAGCCTAGTATTTATCCTAGTGGTGTCTTTTGCCAAACCACTAAGTTACACTAAGATGTAAACAAACAAACACTGGCTGTCAAACAGTGGTGGAAGACAAAAACAGACTCAAAAACACACTAATACGCACACTCACTCGCACATATTCAACAGGCTTCTTTTAGTTTCTGTCAACCAAATCCACTCAAAGGGTTTTGATTGACCTGTGGCTATCATTGAAGACACGTGCCCAAGGTTCAACACAGTGGGTCTGAACCCAGATCTATGTGGTTTGAAAGCAAACTTATTACACACCCACTCCTGCACCTTAATTAAAAGAGAAATATTATAACTTTCATTCTATCATGATTATCATCATTGCTCCTACAAATCATAATTTTATTTTGCTAATTACAAGATAATATATAACCTTAACTAACATTTAAGTCACATGATTTTTTAGAAACAAGTTGTCAGGAATAATGATTTGTAAACTATCTTGGTTAGAACTGAAATCATGCTAAGATTTTCTTATTCACTAATTAAGACAATAAGCTAAAAATTCAGGCATAAGCATAGAAATTGAAGACTATAATTAACTCAATGAACCTCTATCTTGAAGCTTTCCTTTGCTTTTACAAAAATATGTTTATATTTTTTGCATGAGTATGTGTATGTATGTGTTCATATATGTGAGGTTTGGTTAAAACGTATCAGAAGTGGTGTTATGTAAAGAAAACTAGAACACATATCAATTTGGCATATAATCACCTTTGAAGTTGTCCCCTTCTGAAGCAACATACCCTATCCAACATTGTTTCCATTTATGGAAGTATTCCTGGAAATTCTTTTTTGGTATAGTGCCTTTTTTGAATTCTTTTGGATTTCCTTGGTGTCTTGAAATCTAGTTGCGGTTCTCCCACTGTGAAAACTGAATCCTGGTTCCTGGGTCATAGCCATAGACCCATGATTTGTCACCTGTTTTGATTTTTTACAAAAATTTTTCATCTTCCTTGAAAACTTCCTTGAAATAAGATTGAGTTTTAGCTGCATTGTGTCAAACAATCAAGGAGATCCTGTACTGCTGAGACATGATTTTCCTTTTGAGATGACCACACTCTACACACTTTACTTCCAAGCATTGTTATAAACAAGGAAGTGGGTGAAAATATTACAACTTAGTGTATGTGTGACAGATTTGAGGTCAGTTTGTGCCAAGTAGCTTCACTCTGCATACTTTAGCTCTGTTACCATAGCAACAACCTTGATCCTGTTTGATCAGATCTCATACATAATGTACAACAAAACACATGGTTCTAGGTAAATTCCACCACAGTAAATTCTCCCATGGAAAAAATCCACCATGTAAATTTCACCATGGTATATTCCACCATGGTAAATTCCACCTATGGACAGACTTCCAATATAAGCTGCTCCCACTAATAATCACTGTAGTCAGTTTCTCTGGACCATGGGTCAATACCTGGTCTTATGTCTTTTCCCTCCTTCTGGAAGTATAGCCTTTCATGCTTTTCCACTTTTGGGTACTCTCCTCTATCCTGCTCCTCGATCTTCTCCTTGAGTGCTGTGCTTCTAATACTAAGCATTTGGTTGTGATGCCATGTATATCTGTCCAGTGCCAGCCTGCAGTTTGACAGGACATGCCTCATAATTGCTTTCTCTCTTCGTTTACATTCATCAGCCGTTTGTATGTTTCACCGGACTAAGTTGACCGGTGACGGCAAAACTTTGAAGGTGGACTTGATCAGGAAGGATGTTCATGCTTGTTCCCATGCCCAAAGTTCTTTCCATGTGATTTTGCGACTGACCACATATTCCTCCCATCTTAGGCACTGTCCCTGTTGACTACACTGCACCAAATGTACATTTTGTCTTTCTTTTTCCTCTTTGAGACTATTCTGTCCCAAATCATTATAAATGGTATTATTTTAACCTTGAGTTAATCCACTTTGGATTAACTGAAACTCCCATACTTCCTTCAGGTGAAACTCTTATGGAATCCAAAACCATCAGAGACTTGGGAGTATTGTGGACAACAACATGAGCTGGGTCACTCATATAAACAGCAAAGTTGACATGGCCCTCACAATGTGTTCCTGGATTCTCAGAACTTTCCAGTTGAGAGATATCCACACCATTATCATTCGTTGAATACTGTTGTCCACTGGGGTCTCCCCACATGAAACAAAGTATCATGAAAACTGAGGCACCTCAAAGGTCAATTATAAAAAAGATAGATGTTATGACAAGCCTTGACTATTGGGGTTAACTAGAAAATCTCAGGCTTTATTCTCTCCAACGCTGCCATGAGCGCTACATCATCTGCATGAAGGAGAAAATATTCCATCAGCATTGCCCAAATAATGTTGGCATTGCCTTTAAGATACACCCAAGACTTGGATCCTATGCAATCCGCCCACAACATAAATCATACTCACATCACATAACAACAATACAGCACAATTATTTCACCGCAATTGGCCCCACTCTCTTTAACATTATACTAAAGCACATTAAAGCAGAAGCAAACCCCATAAAATTCAAGAAGTCTTTGAACAAATTCCTTCAAAAATTCCTGGATAAACCTTCTACACCTGGATATGTCTCCATAAACAATAACTCTCTCCTTGAGTAGGCCATTTTGTCCAATTCCTGATTTGAATGTATTTGCCAGATGGTGCTATTAAGCTAGACATGGCCTGGGCCAACATTGGCTGAAACTTATCAAAGTATATATATATATATAACTAATTTAGAGACGAACCACCACTCTACAACTCAGAACCCGTCCAAATCCATGCTGTGAGGCATGCACCATCTTAATATATCTAATATTTTAATCTAAAAATTAAAATTAAATAACATATTACATAAATAAATCATATAAATAAATCATACTCCTCAAGTATATAAATGTATAGTGATTTTGGAGGATAATAACTGTAGTAATAATGATAACATAAATACTACTTACATCGGATCGACTTCCAATAAAATTAAATCCCAGGTGGCCCAACATATGAATTCTTTTAAGAACAGAAATTTAATGAACTCTACGGGCCTTAGTAAATACATTTGGGAACTTAAATCGAAAAGAATAGAATACGAGTTAAAATGGGAAATAGTTTGCAAGGCTAAATCATATAGGATAGGGAATAAATTCTGCTTATTATGTACTAAC
>NC_068990.1:57552744-57554381 GCF_001194135.2 Octopus bimaculoides | reverse complement strand
ATAGAATACGAGTTAAAATGGGAAATAGTTTGCAAGGCTAAATCATATAGGATAGGGAATAAATTCTGCTTATTATGTACTAACGAATTTAAAGAGATATTATTAACTAATAAAAAAATTGATTAACTCCCACGATGAACGTATTATTAAATGCAGACATAAATTGAATTACTTATATAATAAGTTTAGATAACTAATTTTTTCATTTAAACCTAGTATTAGGTACCAACTTATAGTTATGATCAGTATCGTAGAATACATCAATTAGATTTAGAATACACTTTAATCATCACAATATTATACTAAATTGGAACATATAACTACCTTTACTTTAAGTATTCAACGATACTATGAGCAGTCTTTTACAATGTTTCATAACATTATTTAAGTAATATATAATTTTCGTATTTGGTATAGTTATTATTCTGCGTAAATCTGAGAGTTTTAAGTATTTTAGTATTATTAATCTTCAATAAAAATTTTATTTTAGGTAGATTTTCTTTTTCGATATTTTCGTTATTATTTTAGTAATTATAACACGTACTTACCTCTGGTAATGGAAGCCATGTTTATCACGTGACTTTTCAGTATTAATTTTTATAGCATTATTTACGTAATATAGAATTTTCGTATGTGTATAGTTATTACTCTGCGTTAATTTGCAAGTTTAAGTATTTTAGTATTTTTAATCCTCAAGAAACGTTTTATTTTTGGTAGATTTTCGTTTTCGATATTTTCGTTTTTAATTTTAGTAATTATAATACGCATGTACTTCTGGGTAATAGACGCCATATTTATCACGTGACCTTTTAGTATAAATTCTATAGCACAACCATTTTTGTTTTAATTTACGTTTACTAGCCGGCAGATAAGTCATGTTTCCTTTATTTAATTTTATAAACAATATTGACATCCATCTTTTAGTAACTGTGTACACTAACACATTTTTTACTAATATCTACTTATTCCATAATGTTTTAACCTTGTTTACTATAATACTATAATATTTTTAGATTATAACTCTAAATAATTATATTAATACCGTTAATGTAGAGATTAGTTTACAGATTGTGTCTCTTTATATATATATTTTTTCTCATGTTTAGGTTTATTCTTTGAATGATTTGGGGTATTTTGTTAGGGAGTTGACCTGAAGAGTGACTGATTTTGGGAGTAAAATCATTTCCCCGTTCTAATGAACTCGGATAGAATTTGCTTATGGTTTTATATAGTCCTATTTCAGCCATGAAACCACGTAGTCTATGTACTAGCACTAACTTTTTACATTTATACTTGCATACTGTATATTATCGTATTAATTTTTACTGTCCAATTTATAAATTTGACTTTAAATTTTTTTTAATTAATATTTCTATGATTTATTTATGTAATATGTTATTTAATTTAAACTTTTAGATTAAAATATTAGATATATTAAGATGGTATATGCCTCACAGCATGGATTTGGACGGGTTCTGAGTTGTAGAGTGGTGGTTCGTCTCTAAATTAGTTATATACATATATATTATATATTAGGAAACCCGGTATAATATTATACTAATTTTTGCCTGTAAGGTTGGAATAAATTTTTTATTCCCTAATATTATTACTATATATATATATATATATATATATAT
>NC_068990.1:57548973-57551625 GCF_001194135.2 Octopus bimaculoides | reverse complement strand
GGGGGGGGAGTTAATCAGGGATATTTTCGGTATAAGAGAGATAATCAAAAATGTTGGGAATGATTAAGTTTTGCTAATTTAAAATGATTTGGTTTTGATAGAATAAAATGTTAGAAGTGGTTAAGTTTTGGTTTATATTTTTCAATGAAGTAAGTTTCCTTATTTAAAAATGCTAGAAATGGTTAAGTTTTGGCTTATATTTTTCAATGAAATAGGTTTCCTTATTTAATCAAACTTGTGTTGGTGTTCCAATGGCACATTGATAAAATGGAAAGATTACAAATTGTGGTAGCAGTTGCTTTGCGCTCTCTCAATGTGTTCACTAATGGGTATCATTCTGTATTCTGGGAATGCAATCTGCTGTTGGTGCAGAGTGCATCTGTATCTGAGTGATAATCCCATGGACCTTTTGCAGTAGTTTTGGTGGCAGTCCGAGCATCTTATAACATATATCAGGTCTTCTGAGGCATAAGCAAAATCAGATTTGATTTTGAATTTTTGTCCCTCTTTAAAAAGGAATTTTGATCCTTCTAGAAGGTTTGGGCATGTTGCAGAATTTGGTCGACTGCATTTTTTCACTTTTGCATCCATTATGGTAGAAAATAATTTTGCCTTTGTGAGGATCTTTTTAGTGACTTCAGTTCTTTGTGGCTTTTAATGATGTTATGTGTGTGTAAAATTTCCTTTAATTTGGGGTCCTTATGTAACAATGGTCGATTTTGGGCGATAATGGTGAATGCTTCTTTGTTTCTGGGGTTTTATGTGGATATGTGCAGCAGTATTTTGGGGGAAGGTGTGTTGTTGTGTTGAACTTTTCTTAAGGTTTTTATGTCGATTTGTGTTGCATGTCTGATTCCATCCTCTATGAGTTGAAATGAGTAGTGTCTGTCAATGACGTTGATTTTGAGTTCTTGCAGTCTAAAGTCTTTGGTATTTTTTTCGGACACTATGGTGCATATCCTTTTTGCAAGGTTAAAGGAGATGTTTGTTTTGGTGTGTCTTGGATGGCATGAATTAAATAGTAGATATTGTTTGGCGTCTGTGGTTTTGTAAAATATGTCTGTTTCTATTTTTAGGTTTATTTTTTTAACTATTATATCCAAGAATGGGAGCTCCTTTTGGTTGTATTCCATTGTGAATTGTATTTTGGGGTTGATGCTGTTCAATAGTCTTTTGAATTCCAGGAGTTTGTCTGTGTTTTCATTCCAGAGGAGGAAACAGTTGTCTAGCTATCTTTTCCAATTCTCTTTTATGTATTGGGAAAGAGGGTTTCCAAAGATAGATAAAGATTCCTGGTATATTATTATTTCCAGATAGCCCATTGTTAGGTTCGCAATGACCGGGGCTGCCCTAGTGCTCATGGCAATTCCGGATTTTTGTGGATTAAAATTGTTATCAAACATGAAATGGTTGTTTCATAGGATGAATTCAACCGATTCAATTATGAACTCTTTGCTGATACTTTCCAGTATTTCTTCCGGATATTGGTCCAGCCAGAACTGAATTGCCTCTAGCCCATAATTATGAGGTATACTAGTATGTAAGTTAATCACATCAAATGAAACCGTGATTGTTTCTTCATTGACTATTTTGGGAGGTGATTTAACATATCCAAGTCATCTCTGATATAACTATTGATGTGTTTAAGGAAGAGTTTCAGGAGAATGTCCATAAATAGACTTAGCCTGTGTGTTTCACAGGCTGGGCCAGCTATAATGGGTCACAATTTTAGGTCCTCTAGGTTTGGTGTATTATATATTATATATTAGATTTTTTATGGTTTCATTTATAATCTGGCTTTTGTGGATTTTTGGTAGACCATAGATAAGGCTAGGCTTGCATTTAAAGTTTGCTGAATAGTTGAGTTCTTTGGTTGTCAGTTCTTTTCCATGCGTTTTAATTAGTGAAGATAGGGTTTTCATAATTTTTTGGTGGGTGTAGTTTGTGATTGTTTTCGTAATGTTGATTGTCATCAAGCATGGAGTTTACTACATTTTAAAAGTATAATGTGTCCATTACTACCACCACACTTCCTTTATCTGATTCCTTAATCATTACATCTTCCTTATTTTGAAGTTTTGTTAGTTCCTTCCATTGTGTAGTGCTAAAGTTTGGGTTAATTGTCCATTTATGCATGGTGTGGTAGGGAAAGTTCCCAATGTTGTTGCAGAATTCATCAAGATTTTTATTTCTTCCTTTGTGGAGGATGTGTTCACTTTTGTTTTTGACTAGTGAGTTATCTTCAGTATTGTAACTGGTTAATGCTTCTGTGAGTTTTAATTTTCTACAGAATTCTATTATACTGTCCTTCACTTCATTTTGGTTGGTTCTGCATGGTGTTGGAGTGAATTTTAACCCTTTTGAGAGGATGTCTATTTTTGTGCTTGTACATCGCACCAAAGTAAAAAGATATCACAATAGCGGTAAAGAAATTTGAGAAATTTGAAAAGAAAATATGAAACCAGTTATTTCTCCCAAAACAATATCACTATGCACAAAATTTTATAACATTTTCCTAACATGACGATTTTAACACATTTTTTTAACCATATAATACAAGTCTTCTGTAGATTTTTCATTCTATTTTGTTATATATATTTATATATAATGTGATATACATACATATCTATCTATCTATATATATATGATATA
>NC_068990.1:57539861-57547361 GCF_001194135.2 Octopus bimaculoides | reverse complement strand
TATGAATGAACATATATATATAGATAAATGAATGCATATATATGTATACCTACTGTAAGTATATATGCATATAAATATATGTGTGTGTATGTATGTGTGTATATATATATATATATATATATATATATATGTGCACATATATCTATGTATGACACTCACACACACACACTCACACACACACATATATATATATATATATATATATTCAATACAGTATCTATCCCCTTGAGATTGAAAGCCAATAGAAATGCACACGAAGAAATAAGTTGACATATTAGTGGGTAGAATAATTAATGCTTTATTACAGTTTTGAAAAGATGTTAATAAAATGGTTAGAGTTCTCATAACCATTCAATATCCTTTGCAACATGTCAGCAAATTGCCTGAAGTTTATCTTTCTTTAATTACTCTCTGTCTCCCTTTCTGTCTTTCTCTCTCTCTCTCCCTCTTTGTCATACAAATATTTGTAAAGGAAACACATGTAATTACTACTCAGACAACTGTGGGAATCTTGAAACACTTGAAACACAGCAATGAAAGAATTGTTAAAGTTATTAACAGTAAAGTATAACTATAGGCAGCGAGTGTACACATAAATATTGGCCTGATCACTGAAAGAAGAAAAAAAAAAGAACCTTGAAATGTCTTAAGAATTTTGGCACAATAGTCAAGGAAGTACCACCAAAGAATTGTGGCATTTAATTTGGCAAAGAAAATTTTACCAACAGATATTAAAAATAAATGATTCTCCAACCACTGTATTTCCCAGTGTTGAGGTCACTCTGACTTGAAGATGCACATCAGTTTTGGTTTGAAAATTACGAAACTAAAATAAACATCAAAATTAAGATTAGAGCACTTTCACATGCTTTACAAAAACGTTTTATTAGTGGTTTAGTAGCATATACATCAGCAATTTTCAGCCATTTGTTACCTATGAACACCTTTGTTTACTATCTTATTTTAGTAGATCCCCCAACCTGCCCATAGCCATTCACTGTTTGAAAACTAATTTTATACATACTCCTTCCAAAATTCCTGATTTGTCATTCACTTGAATTGGTTGTAAAACATTAAAGAAAGAAACCTAATTGTTTCTTGCAATACATACATTTAAATCAAAACTTTTCTTGGACTCTTAAAATACTACTGTGGATCCTCAATTTGCTATTTTGCTAATCTCAAATGGACCCTGGTTGAGAACCACGGATATAGATCCTATTGATCACTTATAATATGCATTTTTCATTTACTTTTACAGAAACATGGCAAGAAAGCATAGACATTTCTCTTAAGTTAAATTTGGATTATGAAAAACTCTAACGCCCATCTTCTAGAATAATGACTAAATTTTTTGAGATTTATTTTTGAAGTTGGGGAGTGGTATCCTTGATGCCAGAAAATATATTGTAACTATAAATTTCGAAATTTTTAACTGCAAGGCTCTCCATTAAAATTAATTATATCTGCAATTGTTTTATTCAGTTTTTGAATTTCATTTTGGCATCAGCTTCTTGAAGTATCAATGATAATGAACCTACTTTGTAGCTTCTGTTTGCAATTAGGTGGTCTAGCCTAATGGGGTGGGTTCTTTATCAGGCCAAAGCACCAGTACCTTATTGATTTAGCTGTCATTAACCCACTTTAACATTTAAACCAGTTATATCTGACCAAAATTTTCAACCTGTTATATTTTTAAACCAACCAGATCATACCTCTCATACCTACCCTATGTTATTTTAAAATTAAACAATCACATCATCAAAATCTGGAAGCTACAAGGTAATGACTATATAAGCATTGCATTTGATAAAGTAATCTGAATGCTAAAGGGTTAAATAAATACCACGACTAAATGACAGTCTGTATACTCAGGCCCACTTGGTTGGTGTTATCTGAATTTCTGATATTCATAAGTGACTGAGAGTACAAGACTTGTCTCTAGACAGGATACAAGTCACTTTCAGGGCTAACAACTACCAGCTATTACTTACGATGTGGTATCAAATAGTTCTCAGACTAGTTCTGTAGCACACCAACAGATGGCAGCACACAGTTGTATGCATAGTGAGAGCTAGCAGTGACCTCTATAAGGCATTGTGTCGAGTGACATCACTGTGTTTACTTCACAAGTTGTGAAATTTGTGTTTTCAAAGTCACGTGTATGCTGTAGTCTGCAATTTTTGTCATGGACAGGAAGTGCCAGTGCGAAATTTTGCGTTAAACTCAGGAAGTCTGTTACAGAGGCATTGAGCATGCTTTGGCAAGATTACAGTGATGAGGCAATTGGTCGTTTCAAGTGACAAAGGTGCACGAGAGAGCCACAGCTCAATCAAGAATATGCTCATTGTTTTTTTTGACATCCATGATATTGTGCATTGAGAATTCATCCCCCAGAGTCAGACTGTTAATTGAGAGTTCTGCTGTGATGTTTTGAAGTATTTGAGGGAGGACATTCAATGAAAGCAACCAGATCTGTGGAGCATGAAAAATTGGATTTTTCACGATGACAATGCATCACATAATGGAGATCTCCTCACTCACGAGTTTCTCACCAAAAAACAACATGGTATTACTTCCGCACCTGCCCTATTCACCAGATTTACCACTCAAAGTGAAAATGCAGCTGAAAGGTTACTGTTTTGATACTGTTGTTGAGATCAGGGTGAATCACAGAAGGTCCTTGACTCGCTTATGGAAAACGCCTTCCAAGTTGAATTCCAAAAGTAGCAGGAATGTTGGGACCAGTGTATTGTTGTGCAAGGTGATTATTTCGAAGCAGATGATGTAAAAACTTCGGTAAATAAGTTTTTTTTATTAAACATAACTAGCATGGGAACTTTTTGATACCATCTTGTATATTCATTGTGGCTGAGTAGACTGTGAAATAAAGTGCTTTGCTCAAAGCCCATTTGGTTCAGGTATTAACTTTATCCCCTTACAAATGTGAGTGCCATGCCCTAGGATATGCACCTTCACCAATTCATAAATACCAAAGTTTACTCACTTTCTCATTCATTGACACATATGCACCTTAACTGAGTCACTAATTTAATTACTCATGGATTAACTAACTCAGTGATACATACTTAGTTACTTGCTCATGCTTTCACATATTCACTAGCTCATGCTTATACTCTCTCAAAGCCCACAATTTTGGGTTTAAATCTCAATTAGCTCATTTTCTTTATTGCAACTGTACAGATTTCTGATAACTGTTTCTTTTCCTTGTGTTGTATTGGAGAATGGTGCAAGCATAGTTGTGTTATTAAGATGTTGGCTTTGCAACCACATATTTATGGGTTCAATTTTAGCACACAGCACCTTGATCAAGTGCCTACTAGCACAGCTTTAGGTTGACTGATAATGTGTGAGTAGAGTATGGAGGTGTGTGGCTTAGCGGTTGGGGAGTTGGATTCATGATTGTAAGACTGTGGTTTCAATTCCTGGACCGGGCGACATGTTGCGTTCTTGAGTAAAACGCTTCCTTTCACATTGCTCCAGTCCACTAAGCTGGCAAAAATGAGTAATCCTGTGATGGACCAGCATCCCATCCAGGTGGGGAATATAAACACCACAAAACCGAGAAACCAGCCCTTGGGACTCGAGAAGGTAAATTTGTTTTTGTGAGTAGAATATGTCAGATGGAAACTATACAAAAGTCTGTCGTGTCAGTGTATGTGATGGAAGGCAGAGGAGGCTGCTTACTCTCATTACTGGCAATATGTAATGTGCTGAATTTAGCTGTAGATTTACTGGTTGCAGTCTCATCTAGCATTATTTGCACTGTCTCATTAATAACAATTCTTAATGAGCTGAACTCAGCACTCTATTTACTATGTTCTCAACTAACACTGTGTGATGTGTTCCAGAAGTTTTGAACCTGAATATGATCCCTTTGACAGTGATCCCAAATTATTGTTTTATTTGATTGACTTATTACATTATTTACTTATATTGGGATTTCCACTTCAGAAGCAATAGAAAATTTAAGTAATTGATGATGACCAACAAATATCAGAATCAGAAATTGAGAAATTACTGTTATTGGATTTTCGACTCTGGAGATGATTGCTTTGTAGAAAATCTATGATTGCATATAAATATGTACCATGAGGACTGTACTTCATATGCAATGGTCAAACATTGGACTGCCAACGGAGATTACATGGATTCAAATCACAGTCAGGACGGCCTGGAGAAGTAACTTCTGAGGAAAAGTTCATTGCTGTTGAGTGTTTTATAAAGAAGATCAATGAATGATGGTGTGTGAGACACTTCACATCATGGGACATGGTTTGGCAATGATTGACTAAATCATTTAGGATTGTTTGAACACGTGAAAGGTATTTGTTCATTGGGTGCCAAGAATACTGATACTTGAAATAAAATACAGCAGAGTTCAATGTTCTGATAAAAATCTCATGCTCATGTGAGAGAACTGAGTTCTGTTTAGGTTGCAGTCTTTAATGGGGGGTGGGGGAGTGATGAAACATAGATCCATCACCATGACTCTATGATGAAAGAAGAATCCAAGCACTGGAAAAACAACAATTCTTTAGCACCCAAGAAATTTACAGTTAAGCCCAATATAGAACAGGGCATGTTGCAATTTTCTATGAACTTGTGGTGTGGGGTTGACTACATGTGATACAAATCATCAGTCACAGGTAACAGAGTTACTATAAGAATCTTGTGTAATTATATCAAGACAAAGTGCCATGGAATTCTGAGTGCTGACACTCAACTCCCTCATGACAATGCACCAGCTGACACAGGTCACATGTGAAGAGCTATCATACCAAGCCTATTTATCAGACTTTGCTTTATGTGATATCCACCTGCTTCCAGATTTAGAGCACCATTTGGAGGGCAGGCAGTTTTCTTGTGATGAGTAACTGCCGTTGGCAATAGAATAATGGTTGGTTGAGCAGGACAAGAAGCTCTATTTAAATGGCAATGAGCAGCTGTGCAAGAAGTACATAAAGTGTATAGAAGTTAGCAAAATAAAATAAAAGCATTTGTTTAAAAACTACTGAAGTAGGGGTCAGCCACATTTAAGTGGCAAATATACTTCACCTTGTCGTGCAGTTACTGTTAATACCTCGCTCAGAGATTTAACATTACTGAAGTATTCTTTCCCTGTTGTCATGTCATTAAGTATGTTGTGCTCAAAACCTTTGAAAAACCCTTCATAGATGCATTGCCCTGTAACTGATAGTATATACGGAGCTGAATTCAATGCTTTGCTTACTGATATTGTTCTTGCCAAACACTATATATTCTTTCTGTTATTTTATGAGGATTCTTCTTTAACTATACTTCTCCAATGGAAACATATTTATAATGAATAAAACATTAGAAGAAGGTTCAGAAGAAACATTATACTTCCTATTTATTTTATCAGTATTACAATCACTGACATTATGAAAGAATTGAAGACATAAAGTTGTCTGAGTATACAATATTTTTCATTATTTTTCTTCCAAAATAGAGTTGTCTGTGTATATAGCATTCTTTATTTTTCCTTCAAGTAAGGTCCTAGATTAGCACATTTCTTAATCTTTCTTTCTTAAATCTAAATCCTTCAAGAAACCTCTCTCACACTTTTCATATTTTTCCTGTAGGTATCAACATATACATATCATCAAATACTTCAATGTCACCAACAAATGAATGTATTAGCAAAGGTCAATGGTACTAATCTTCCACCTCTGACCAATTCATGATTAAGAAATGTACACCAAGGAAAAGAAAATGAGTTGACCTCTCCCCCCAGTTTTAAGCTTAGAATACTGAACATAAGAAAGATCTCACTGGAAACCTATATATATATGTATGTATGTATATATATATATATATAAAACACAGGATAAGTGTGTGTGTGTCATGTCATTAAAACTCAAGATCCACCCAGCCAATTTTAATGAAATTTTATCCATCATTACATAGGGTCCATGGAGTGTCATGCGCCAAAACAATTTCACCATTTTGCCTAATACGGACCCAGAGGCAGATAAACAGCATTCTGTAAGCATTTTTGCAGTGTTAAGGCCTGTAACTTGAAGAGTATTCAGTCACTTTCCTCCAAATTTGCAACAAACATTAATCAGGCTCCTTGAATTACTGTTGGCTAAAACAAATTTCCAACACTAATTATATGCCCCTCAAAATGCAGATTAATCAGATTTGAATATACTGCAGTGGGTTTTATCTTTGTTTTAGGCTATTTACCAATTATAAAATATTGACACTACTTATGCTTTATAAGTCGTGTATAATATTTCATGAAAACATTTTTGTCCAATTTGGCAGAGGAAATGAAAGGAACGTTAAAATTTTTGTCTGTGCCCTGTTGATGCTTCATGCTACCATCCCTCACACCACTGGGCCATGTGCATATGTGTGCGGCTGGTTAAAGGCAAAACAAAGCCATTCATCCATTTTTCAGAAGTTCCCTGGTGATGTTTCATGTTTCCAATCCTGCACAATGCAGCATGGTCTGCCAGAAAATCTGCCTTGTATGTTATCCATGCAAAATGTTCATACAAAGAAACAAAATGCTGTTGTGACTCACAGCCATTTGAGTTTGGCTGCGTGACCACTTTTGGAAGCTACACTCGCCACCTGCAATTAATCCCCTCCCTGTATTCCCTCCCCCATCTTGTTGGTCGAGTAAATACAGGGTGTCCCAGAATTAATGATGATTGGAGTGAAATCGGATGCATTTTTTAAAAAATTCACTCTTATTCATATTTATCACGTTTAATAAAAGCATATAAATTTTAAATTTTGTTTATAATTTTATTTTCATTCCTGTTGGCCCCCTTTTATTTGTCCATGACAGCTTATTCTCAATTTGGCAGCAATCATTTTCTTACCCCCAATGGAGCAATCATTTAGCTGAGCTTAAAGAACACATTCAGTTAGCAGTGCAAGAGCTAACTCCTAAAATGCTTCAAAATCTGTTTCACAATGCTAAAGGGAGATTTGAAGTATGCAGGGATACAGACAGGATTAAAAATTTTCAATAAAAGTTTGACGTACGATTTATAAATCTATTTGCTTTGGTAATAAACATAAAATACTGTCAGTTTTTTAAAAATTTGCTCAATGAAATTGAAACAGATAGTTAATTCTGGAACACCCTGTATGGTGTAGCATTGTTAGTTGTTGCTTCGCTAGAGTAAATATTAAAATCAAAGGTCTTCTCACCATAAACATCCCATCCTTTTGTTAAGCATATTGTTTCAGGGAGTATATTATCCAAAATGTATCTCTCCTTTATAGGCATGGCTGTGTGGTTAGGAAGCTTGCTTTCCAACCATGTTGCCATGGGTTCAGTCCCACTGTACGACACTTAAGGCAATTCTCTTTCATTACAGCTCTATCCCAACCAAAGCCTTGTGGATTATATAATTGTCATTACTTTATTGATATATAAAATAATACATGCAACTCATTTATTATTATCCTATTACTCTTTTACTCTTCTACTTG
>NC_068990.1:57535954-57539610 GCF_001194135.2 Octopus bimaculoides | reverse complement strand
ATATATACATATAGACGACAGGCTTCTTTCAGTTTCTGTCTGCCAAATCCACTCACAAGGCTTTGGTCAGCCTGAGGCTATAGTAGAAGACACTTGCCCGAGGTGCCATGCAATGGGACTGAACCCGGAACTCTGTGGTTGGTAAGCAAGCTACTTACCACACAGCCAAAATAAACAAACTGAAGTTCATATATTAAATTGATCTTTTTTCTACTTCAATTATTATATGTATTTTCTTATAAAATACACACATACAGGAGGAGTAAATCTCTCTATATATAATAACACTCTGAATGTGGCTCCTGAGAAAGAGTAAAAGTAATTACTCGATCAACGATAGGTATTACTGCTAGTAAAATAATAACAGCAAAGAATGACAGTATATTTATCAAAGGAGCACCATTTAAACAGCAGATAGTTTTTCTTGAGGTGAGTAACTGCAGTTGGCAACAGAAGAATATTAAGTTGAGCAGAACATAAAGGTCTATTTAAATGGCATTGGGTAGCTTAGCAATATCGAGTAAGATTTCTTTCAAAACTGAAGAATAATTGTGAAAACTACAGAAAATAAAATAGTCCTCCATAAATCCATTTATAATTCACCTCTCAATTTTGGAGACAAAACTATCTTAAAATATCCAGTAGTACATATAAGACTCCTTCATCAGATGTCTGTGGGAATAATTTGTACCCTTATACCATGGTACTACACCCACCCCATGGCTGTATTGTTAAAAATGTTTGCTTCTGAACCTCAGAGTTTAGGTTTCAATCCTACTGCAAGGCACCTGATAAGAACCTATAAGGTTCAAAAATCAATTAAAGTTGTTCATCATTTTATTATATTATATCTTGATACTGTGTGGACTAAGATCTCCATTGACAAGCTGCAGGTCTTTATAGAGTGTTAAACACTTTTGGTATGCAAATTAGGTACTCCTTCATAGAGTAACTGCTGCATTTGTTGAGTATATAAACAGTTTAGTTGCTTGTTTCTCTGGAGACTATCAGATGAGATATGCAATATCTCTGATGAGAATGCATTAAGGTTTGAAAATCGATTCAGGTTGTTCATTTTTTTCAGTCTGCAGAGAAATGACTAAAATTTGCCCTGTTTATAATTATACCACATTTTATATATATATATATATATATATGTATATATATATATACACGTGCTAATGTGTGTATGTGGCTGAGTGTACGAGAGCATGTCTCCCTGTCTTCTGTGTTTGTGTTTCCTTGTCTGGACATTCCACAATTGTTGTAAATGAGTCTCATGATCATAAAATAGTGTCATTCGTTTTCAATATTCTACAAAAATATGTCCAGCCATGGAGAAATATTACTTTGCTTGAATATAGGGGCATGTTGGCAACAGGAAAGAGCATCCAGCTACAGAAAAATCTGCTTCAGTAGACTCCATCTGACCCATGCAAGTATGGTAAAATGAACATTAAAAGATGATGGCTCTCATGAAAAATGTACTTATAACATAAACACTAAATCTTGTATTTAGTTCAAGCCAATGTGACGGCTTTTAAAGAAAATCGGTATAAATATTTAATATCGACATATTTCTATATTACTTGTGTAGTGTAATGGATAAATGTATTGAAACCCTGAGGGTAAATAATAAAAGTTTGTAATGTTAATCTCAAGCACATACACATAAGATTGGCTGAACAGAAGCAAACACATTACACACTGGCAGTCTACATGGCTATTGTCTAATCTGTTAGAAATAGCAGCTAATTTTCCTCAAATCATACACATCTTAACCATCTCAAAAAGCAATAGCAAAGAAAAAAAAAACACATAGGTGTAGGTGTGGCTGTGTGATAAGAATCTTGCTTTCCAACCACGTGGTTTTGGGTTGAGTCTCACCATATAGCACCTTGGGTGAATGTATTCTACTATAACGTTGGGCTAACCAAAGCCTTGTGAGTGGATTTGGTAAACGGAAACTGAAAGAAGCCAGTCATATATTTATGTCTATATCTATGCATGTGAGTCATTGTATCTGAGTTTGTCCTCCTCATCACTGCTTGACAACAAGTGTTGGTGTGTTTATGTCCCTGTAATTTATTGGTTCAGCAGAAAGGGACTGACAGAATAAGTACCATGTTTTAAAAAGAAATAAGTACTGAGGTCTATTCATTCAACTAAAAACCCTTCAAGGCAGTACTCCTGCATAGCTGTAGTCAAATGACAGAAACAAGTAAAAGAATACATAATCTTTTCAACTCTAGGCACAAGGCCCTAAATTTTGGGGTGAGGGGGCCACTCGATTAGTACTGGTACTTAATTTATCAACTCTGAAAGGATGAAAGGCAAAGTCGGCATGGACGGAATTTGAACTCAAATCATAAAGACAGACGAAATACTGCTAAGCATTTTGCCCAGCGTGCTAACATTTCTGCCAGCTCACCGCCTTTAATAAAATACATAGGATATTGTAACCTAAAAAAAGGTGAGATATTTTCAAGGTCGAACTGTCTTTGACCATAATTCTGCTTAATGAAAGTTAGCTTGATGGTGCAAAAAACTAAATAACAATTACAATAGGAAGTTAATGGCTGAAGTTATTTTGTTTTTCAAGAAGATTGTTGTTCATGAATTCCTCTATGGAGCCTTGCTTAATTTCTGTGACTTTCTCATGGATTGAAGTGGTTTAAGATTTGGTCTCCTTAGGACTGATTGTTATTCTTCTAATTTTAACTAGTTTTGGTTTGTGAACTATGGCCAACGCTAGGACACCATCTTTGAGGGATTAGTGTGGGCATCAAAATCACAATGTTGCAATCATGAGGGCAACACTCTAACCACTATATCACAAGCCTTTACACACACACACACACACACACACATATTAGTCAATGAAATTCCAAGTAAGTCTGATTTTCACATTACAATATTCTTTTCTACTCTAAGTATAAGGCCCGAAATTTTTGGGGAGGGGACCAGTTGATTAGATCGACCCCAGTATGCAACTGGTACTTAATTTATCGACCCCAAAAGTATGAAAGGCAAAGTCGACTTCGGCGGAATTTGAACTCAGAGAGTAAAGACAGATGAAATACTGCTAAGCATTTTGCCCAACGTGCTAACGTTTCTGTCAGCTTGCCACCTTTTTCACATTACACAGGTTTATGTAGTGACAGTTGAGTTCCACAGTTGAGTGTGGAACATGATTGTCACTACATAAACCTGATGATTGCGTAATGCATGAAAGTACTAGTTTATTTCAGTATTGTAAAATTGTAAAAATTGCAAATAATAGAATGGGAAAATCAGACTTTGTTGCAATTTCATTGATTAATATATTCTTCTGTACACAATCATGTGAACTTGGATATATCTATATCTATATACAAATAATTACAGAGGCATCAAGCTGTTAGATCAGGTTATGAAAGTTACGGAGAGGGTCATAGCCCAACTAATTAGGGAGTGAATCAATTTAGATGAGATGCAGTTTGGGTTCGTGCCAGGTAAAAGCATCACTGATGCCATATTTCTAGTAAGACAGCTGCAGGAGAAATACCTAGCCAAGGATAAACTTCTGTACCTGGCTTTCATTGACATGGAGAAAGCCTTTGACAGGGTCCCCCAATCCCTCATCTGGTGGTCAATGAGGAAACTAGGGATAGAAG
>NC_068990.1:57530935-57534400 GCF_001194135.2 Octopus bimaculoides | reverse complement strand
ATATATATATATATATATATATATATATATCGATAGATAGATAGATAAATGGACAGATAGACAGACAGGCAGGCAGAGAGACAGGCAGACAGATAGACACATATATAGATAAATAGATAGATACCGATATATATGACAGGTTTCTGCATAGTAACCAACAACTAAATTCCACTTACAATGTGTTGGTCAATTTAAGGTTTGCAGGACTAGAATCCTACCCAAGGTATGACTATACTTTATATAATGCTTCTAACTGTAAGCTTTCTGGTCATTGTTATAATTCTTATTATCAGTAATATCAAAATTAGCTAAATTTTGTTAACTTTTTTTTTTCTTTATGTTGTCTGTTTTAACACCCAGTCAATGTTCTGTACAAAGTGCTATGGAGAAAGAAAGCACCCTTGCAGAACTACTGTCTGCACCTCAAACAAATTTGTTGTATCTGTCTACAGCCTTTACATAGAAATTTAACTTCATAAATATTTGCTTGACTAGTTTAAGTGAAATGTTGTTGGCCTCTATAATGTTTTACAATGTTGGTTTCTGGATTCAATGATATGTCTCACTGAAGTACATATATTATAATTTTTTTCTTTATATATTGCAATATATATATATGCTCATGAGTATCCTAAGTTGAAAAATATTCCATTGCAGCTGTTTATGGTTGACTTATATTTGGATCTATATCAATTTAGAGAAAGAATTGCATTAGGAATTAAGTAAATTCACCTCCCAAAGTATATATTGGTTGTTGTAATATTGAGATAAATGAATAGCTGTATCCACAAAGAAATCTACTAATAGCTTTACTATGTTATAAAAATATTGATACAATTACAAACTTACAGATGCATATGCACACATTTTTGTGTGTACACACACATACACATACACATGCATGTGTGTGTGTGTGTGGACATTTATATGTATGTATGTATGCATGTATGTATATACACATGTATACATATATGCTCACACATATACATCAACATGCAGAGTGTAAGCTACTTAGAGTAGTCTCTTTGATACAGAGCCTTGTTGATAACAATAACCATTTGATAGCAATAACAGTTAATAATAACTGTGATTGTAGTAAGCGGCTTCCACTATATATATATGTGTGTATGTTTGTGTCTGTGTTAAATTACTGTACCAGACTGTGAGATGAATGGAAACAGTTATAGCTCAATTGATATGGAAGAGAGTTAGTGTAGATGTGATGCAGTTCAGTTCTGTGCCAGGAAGAAATACTACTGATTACATCTTCCTATTGAAGCAACTGCATGAGAAACACATGAACCAGGATTAAGTTGCTATACCTAGTATTTGTTAACCTGTGAATAAAACTTCAGGGTGGGGTGGGGTCTCTCACTCCTTAACCTGATTGTTGCTGAGGAAACAAAATGTAGATGAATGGCTTTTGAGTCTAATACAAGCTATACATAGAGGTGCTATCAGTTGGGGGAAAGTTATCACGCAGGAGTGGCTGTGGGGTAAGTAGCTTGCTTACCAACCACATGGTTCTGGGTTCAGTCCCACTGCGTGGCATCTTGGGCAAGTGTCTTCTACTATAGCCTCATGCCGACCAAAGCCTTGTGAGTGGATTTGGTAGACGGAAACTGAAAGACACCCGTCGTATATATGTATGTATATATATGTGTGTTTGTGTGTCTGTGTTTGTCCCCCTAGCATTGCTTGACAACCGATGCTGATGTGTTTATGTCCCCGTCACTTAGCAGTTCGGCAAAAGAAACCGATAGAATAAGTGCTAGGCTTACAAAGAATAAGTCCTGGGGTCGATTTGCTCGATTAAAGGCGGTGCTGCAGCATGACCGAAGTCAAATGACTGAAACAAGTAAAAGAGTAAGGAAAATGACCTTTCTCAATATGTAGAAAATGAGTAGAGATGAATTCCTCATGTGGCATCTTCTGCAAACAATGGACTCACAAGAGGTACAGTGGAATCACGAACAGGTTAACAGAGTAAGCAGACTTTATATGTGGCAGATGCACAGCAGCAATAAAAAACAAATAGCATATGAAAACAGATTCTCTCAAATGCTTGGGAGGATCCATAGAAGTTGTTGATAGCTTCTGTAACCTAGACGATGTAGTTAGCCATAGAAAAGGATGTTCTGAAAGGATAGTAGCCAAGTTATGAACATGTCGAAAAAGTTTAAGGATCTATTACCTCTTTCGACAACAAGGTCTTCTCCTTGAGAGGGAAGGGCAGATTGTATGTTGCTTGTGTACAAACCACAATGCTATACAGTCGAGAGACATGGGCACTGAGTACAGAGGACCTGCAAAAACTAGGAAGAAATTAAGCAAACCTGCTCTATTGAATGTGCAATGCCAATATGCATGAATGACAGAATATAAAAGTGTTAAGAGAAAATCTGAGCATAAGAGGAGTTACATTTTTGCAAGAGAGGAAACTGCATTGTTAGATGTATGTGATATATATATGGATGAACACAGTTGTTTAAAAAAGTGCTTATCACTTATTGTTGTTGGAATTTAAGGAAGACAGAGATTTCACAATATGTGGTGAAGACTGATCTCAGGATTTTGTGCCTCATTAAAGAGATGACAAAGTTTGAGATGACTAGAGAGATGCAAGGTTTCAAAAGACTTGCCCATCCATACAAGGATGGAGAAACTGATGTTAAAATGTTGATAGAGATGGAAACTGAAAGTGTATTGTGTAAGCACATATCTCAATACCTTATCCATATGTTCATGTCAAGTCTACATCTACTGTTCTACCTCATGTCTTCATCTCTTCATCCTTTTTCTGTCTATTGTATTATATATATAGACGAGCTGGCAGAATTATTAACACGCTGAGTGAAATGCTCAGCGGTATTTCGTCTGCCATTACGTTCTGAGTTCAAACTCCACCGAGGTCGACTTTGCCTTTCATCCTTTCGGGGTTGATTAAATAAGTACCAGTTACACACTGAGGTCGATGTAATTGACTTAATCCGCATGTTTGTCCCCTCTGTGTTTAGCCCCCCTGTGGGCAATAAAGAAATATATATATATATATATATATATATATATATATATATATATATATATATATATATATATATATATATATTTCACTTTCTAATAGAAATTATAGCCAGCACTGATTTTTGTTATGCTGTTTTGTATCTGAGATGCCGGATGCAAACAAATAATGAGATCGAAGATGAAAACAGGATCTTTGATTATATTGTTTGTTTAGATCTGATGTCGTGAATATGAAGCATTGAAGCAAAAATCAGTGCTGGTTATAATTTCTGTTGAATATCTGTAGTGATGTAAAGTGCACTGCTAACACAGTAGAATATAATATTGACTTATAAAAATCACTTGATATACTTTATAGCATATTATGTTTGCATAACGAAATACTGCATCCCTACAGGTCATTAATATATATATATATATATATATATATATATATATATA
>NC_068990.1:57524399-57530736 GCF_001194135.2 Octopus bimaculoides | reverse complement strand
GTTACAAAAAGAAAACAGAAACTACACATAGTAATGTAAGGGGAAAGTAAGAAGTAAAATAAGCGAAAATGCACATTGGAAATCAAAAAAAAGTAAAGGCTTTTTACGAAAATTAACAATGGATATATACAATTAGATGAACTGGGGTAGGAATAAAAGTAATAAAAGTCATTATTGTGAATTGTTAAAGAGGTTCAAAAGCATACCAGTTTCGTAAAATTACTGACCACTACTTTGAATGCACACCAATTACTGAACGGTGTTGGGTCTACTAGTCCCTGGGTAAAAAGTTTATGTGTAAGGGAGGTAAGTAGTTCTGGATTTGGTGCAATTAGGGTAGATATAAATCTGTAATGTGAATGGTGTATGGGATGTATGGGTGGTATTAATTGAAAGGTTAGTAGTGTTCTGTATTAAGTTATGTGTTCATATTGAGTTGTGGAAGATATCTATTGATGGAAGTTGCCTCTTTATTCATTCTTTGTTGTACTGAGGTGTTCTGTGAACATTGATAGAAGGGGAAAATTAGGAAATTAGGATTAAGGTTCCTATGTATATATGTCATCATAATCATCATCATCATTTAACGTCCATCTTCCAAACTAGCATGGGTGGGACAGTACCACAAGAGCCAGGCAGGCTGAAACCTGCACCAAACTTCTGTGACTTTTTTGGCAGGATTTTTACAGCTAGATGCCCTTCCTAACACCAACCACTCAGCAGAATATGTGTGTGTGTGTGTGAGTGTGCATGTTTTTATATAAATATATATAATTATTAATAATAATCAGCAGAAGTTACAGAGTGACTCAAGTGATGGCAGTTTCTTGCACTGATAATTGTCAATGCACAATATGCTCAGCTCTTGAGTCATTCTGTAACTTCTGCCAACCAAACACACACACACACATGCACAAACACCCCCAACACACACACATGCACACACACAAGCACAATATATTGATATATTTACACACATACATATATGCACACGCTTCATTGTAAAAACTGGTCAAGTTGATAGCATGTTAGTCCAACATCTGAACATTTGTCATTCCACTTTTGCATTTTAGTCTGTGGCAAACATACTTAATTTTCAGTCAATCTAATTACAAATAAGTATATGGTGTAACACGATTCGCTATTCTAAGCAGCAGATGCACCATACAGTTAATGAGTATTTCACAAGTTTGCGGTGCAATGTTCAGTTCTTCAGGACTGCCATATCACTCTCTAGATTATGACATTTGTTGCTTCATTATTCAGAAAATTATATTTCTAATATAAATTACACACTTTAAGCAATATCCTTGTTAAATTAAAATAGGACTTTGCTGGTCTCAAGAGCATTTTATGTTGGTATATTATTTAAACATAGTCATAGAAATTTAGGTACCTGCTACATACAAATGTGTATAGCATATACACATGTATATAGGGAAATTCTAGTTCAGTTATGGACAAATTGGAACCCTAGGGTCACATTTGGACTATGAGACTTCCTGAATAGCATACCTGATTGAAAATTTGTTTCAGTAGTGAATCTTTTTAGTGGTGTGATCTATGACTCATGCAGACAGCTTCTCAAGAGAAGTTGTCCATGCTTGCTCTTGATGGTCACTCAGCCTGTTAGAAATAGTAGCCAACTCTCCCAAAAATCTTACCTTGCAGTCCTAAAAATGATTGGAGAGATTAGATAAGGATCTCGCTTAAGAAAGAAAAGGTTTGCTTACTCAGGACTGACTTAGGATTAAACAATTACAGCAAATGAATATAACATGCAAGTTCAGTCTACTCCAGATGAATGGTCTCCATTTGAAGAAAAGCTACAGAAAATAATATGTCTGATTTGTAGAGAAAGCATAAAAGAATTTCTTACCAAATTATCAAGATAGTTAAATTGGATAGCTTTCAAGAAATCCATTGTTGGTACTTGTATGAAGATCTTTCTCGTTTGTCTTTGTTACATAATGCTTTTACTGTCACAGAAAATATGCATTCATCTTAATAAATGATAAAGAATATATGGGAAAGAAAATCTAAAAATTATGAAATGTTCAACCCTGCAGCATGTAAAAATACAATCTGCTCCACATATATATATATATATAGATATTCTTTTTTTTTCTTTTAAGCTGGTGAAATATATTTATATTTCTTTCTAAATCCATAAAGTGTCTGGTGATTCCAAACTCCATTAAATTAATCTTGATAAATGTCTCTTATACAAAATATTTTGATGAATATTTCTACTTGGAAGTTTCTCCAATAATAATTCCTTATTTCAAAAGCTGGATATGTTAGATGTTAATCATACCATTTATTGATCAGGAATTGTTTTTAAGTTAACTACAGCATGAGTTGACACCAGGTGACTCTCAACTGGGTAAATATGAAACTATATACATGGCTTTTACCATTTTGCCACTCTCTTTACTCATTAGAATTTACTTTTCATTCCCTTTTTCTCTTTTGCTTTTCTTTGCTGAAGAACACTGTAAACATTTTCTATTTACAGTATTAAACTAACTGCTTTTATTCATTATTTGATGTTCTGTTTGTTTTCTTCATGGTTCATTTGTTCCACAACCATTTTCTATACTTGGCATGATAAGATTACTTTGGAACATAGGTCTGAAAATTTTTATATTAGAATTATGTATATAGAAAAAAAAAAAAAATTTTATATCAGAATTCTTATATTAAATGCCCAAAGTTATATTTAATATATATCTGACCATTTATGTAATTGACCATCAGTTATTAGGTTACCATATCTCCAGTAGACCATTGGCTCAGTTATTAAGTAAGTATACCTCTATGTTGTATATATTTGAGTTGAATTGTACTTGGACATAATTTTAATTTTTTAAAAAATGTTCCAAACTTTTGGCCACGACTGTATATATATATGTGGGTATGGTGTGGTATCGTGTGTGTGTGTGTGTGTTTGTGCAAATTGACATATCTTTTAGAAAAATTTCATTGACAACAGATGAGTAAATATTTGTTTTTTTTAAAGTGGCAAAATATTATGCTAATTCTGTTTGATCATCTCAGCACACATCATACAACTCCTCAAGTGGTCTGGGTGGCTGCATTTTGAAAATTAGTCCAATTAACTGGGAATCCTTGAGGTGTGGCAATCTCCTGTGGTGGGGTCTAAAGTCATGAGGTTTAATGAATGCAGTGGGGATGTAGATGAAAGTTAAGGGGTGGAGGTAAGCCACCAGAGAAAATGATAGAAGGAAAAGGCCAAATAATCTGAGTTGTTAGCCAGTTTCTATTAAGTGTTAAAGGGAATTTTATATCATATGGTGTGTGTGAGTGTGTATGTACATGCTTGTGCATACATACATACATATAGCTATATATATATATATATATATATATATATATATATATTTACTTATTTAAGCACAGACACAGCAGCATGGTAAGATGTTTGTTTCCCAACCTCATGGTTCTGGGTTCAGTCCCACTGTGTCATATATTGCTCAACCACTTTCTCCAAAAGCTTCAGGCTGACTAAAACCTTTTGAGTGGATTTGACAGACAGAGACTGAAAAAAGCCTATCAAGTGTGTGCCTGCAGGAGTGCTTGTGCATGCATGTACATGCATGTGTTTTGTGTGTGCATGTTTTTTGTGTGTCTATGTTCGTCTCCCACTGCCACCTGACAACCGGTGTTGTGTGTTTATTTACATACACGTAATGTAGTGGTTCAGCAAAAGAGTTCGATTGGATAGATTCTGGGCTTTGAAAAAAGTGTCAATCACCTAAAATTTTCAAGGTGATGCCCCAACACAGCCGCAGTGTAATGACTGAATCAAGTAAAAAAAGGGAAATATACACAGGCATGACAGAAGTAAATAGAGACCCCATAAAATATTGTTTTATGTTTATTTTAACTTGAAAAGGTTTACTTTTTTTATTAATAGTTATTTAATGTTTCATGTTCTATATGTGACTGTTTGATGATATCATGTACAAAAGAAGCCTTGGGACTGTCAGAATTTCAAGGAGGTTTTATTGTTGGTCAAACTGAGGGTGGACTTAGTGTAAAATCGCTGGAAAGCTAGGGATCCTGCTTTCTACAGTTAATAGAATGATTGTGCAATTCACCAGGGCCCTCCGACAGGACCCTTCTCTTTGTTAAGAGAAGTGTGAAGGATCTTTGTTGCAAGGCCTCTGACATAGCATGACAAGTTGATGTCAGTCCCAGAACAGCTGTCAGGTATCTCCACAAATTTGGTTACTATGGAAGAGCAGCAAGAAGGAAGTTACTTCTTTGACCAGCAAATATCAAGCAGAGAAAAGATTGGGCCAATGTGATGATGGAGAGCCAACTAGCATTTTGAGATACTGTCATATCCTCTGATGAGTCCAGATTTGCTGTATTTTCTGACAGTTGTCAAGTGTGGGTTTGGAGAGCCTGTGATCAAGAATTTGACATGAAAATATTGCAGGCAACATTGAAACAACAGTGGCTATTCTGTGATGGTCTGGAGAGCAACTTGGAGCAATGGTCGATCAGAACTGGTGGAGTGTGATAAATATGTGTCCATATTGCAGAAAAGACTCCTTCCAGTCTTCTCCAGTGATGAAATGGTTAAAGAAGATTCTTTATTTATGGAAGATGGGCTCCTTGTCACACAGCTAAAAAACACAAGATTGGTTGGAAGAAAAAGGCATTAAAGAGCTTCTATGGCCAAGCCAATCACCAGATATGAACCCTATTGAACATCTCTGGGGCATAATAGACAGGAAACTTCAGAAAAAGAACAAGAAAGCATCCTCAATGGCAGATCTTTTGAGATTACTGCATGAAACTTGGCAAGAAATTCCTCAAGAGAATATTTGTCATCTGATTAGTAGCATGCCTAATTGGTCTTTGCATTGAAAAGTGGGAAAAGTATGTCTACTAAATATGATATATTCCCATTATAATAATTGATAAATAATTTGAGCAAATAATTTCAAATTTAAATAAATTTTAACGATTATGAGTGTGTCTATTTACTTCTGTCATGTCTGTGTACATATGGCATTGAATTGGCAGAGGAACATTGTACAAAATAGGAACATTATACAAAATTTGTGACAGTATCTGTACGAACTTTGTGTCATAAGTTTAACTCTCATATAATGTCACCAGAAAAAACTGTGTTCATCAGGGAGAGGTGAAAATGATCATAGGACTTGGGTACTTTTAAGTCACAGCTCAAATATATCATCTGGTTACTGCCTAACATATCACACCAGCTGGCAGGAGGAATGCAAGGTTCTTTCAACTCCTGTACACTTAATGAATATAAAAGAGTGTTTATACATATATAGGTAGATAGACAGATAGATAGATAGAAATACACGCACACAAACACACACACTTTCCATTTGCTGAAAGTTTGAAATATCCATCCTGATTGTTCAGATGAGAAATTTGTCTGCTATTTTAGTCTTCTTCATTCTGGTATGTTAAAAGCCGAAGGAAATGATCCATACCTTTTGCAGAGAAAAGATGTAGAATCGTTTTAACAAGGGAGTGTCTACATCTGTGAAAAACAGCAACTGAATGACCCTGTAATGCCTTAAACAAGAGAAGCGTATATTAGATAATGTAGTCCCTAGTTACCCTTAAAAAGATGATACAGCCACAACTGAATGCTTCTGATCATAGGGTTTATCAATCAGATTTGGCTTGGCCTAAACTATAATAACAGCAACGACAAGAATAACAGCAACAACAGCTGCAAAATACTGATGCTTCTGCTAACAAACCATTCTTATAGAAAATATGAAGGAAAGCAAAAACAAAAAAGAAAAGCAAAATAAACTATGGCAAGGTGGTTTATAGTAAAGATAATCAGTTAGTTTTTAGATATGCCTGGACAATTGATGAGTGGTCTGGGAGTTAATAGTTTTGAAACACAAAGTTCTGAGTTTCAATCCTTCAATAGATGACATCATTTTTAAGTCTCTATGATCAATAAAACAACAAGAATCAGCACATAGGGACTATTGATTGAAAAGTCAAGCACGTTTGGCATGGATCTCTGAATTAACCTTCACACTCATTCTAAGCATTTGATTAGTTAATAAATATCATCCATGCATATTGTCCGTATTGCATATCTGCTCAGCTGGTGAGTAGAAATTTGCTATAAAACAATGTCCTTGGCAGGAAATTTTTGCATTCTGTGTTTATTACAATGGTACAAATAACACAGATTTTTCTCCAGAGGCTAAAAGAAACAAACCAATATAACTGTGTGTGTGATATATATATATATATATATATATATATATATATATATATATATATATATATATATATA
>NC_068990.1:57521566-57523868 GCF_001194135.2 Octopus bimaculoides | reverse complement strand
TATATATATATATATATATATATATATATAAATATATATATATATATATATATGCATGTCTACACACACACGCACACATATATTTACACACATACACACACATGCATGCACACACATATACATTTACACATACACACATGAATATATACTCTATTGCATTGTTTAAAGCTAATATTTCTTGAAAGTATACACTATCACTTAAAAGGACATACACTTTATAACTTGCTGTATTCACCACACATAACATACATGAGATATAACGAAATGTTTTCTGCTGGAATATTCTAGCTTAAATGATAAATGCCCACATAACTGTTATTAGCATTAGTTAAGCTGATAAAGTGCTCCAAAATAGTCGCACAGGGAACCATTTCAATTCATCTTACAATTTCATTTCACTTGATTATTTCTCGCAAACCACTCAGGTGAAAATGTGGCATGTTAAAATATTCCATGATTTATCTTATGTCAACTGCTTCAATGTAAATAAGATGTTTTATGAGGCCCTAAACTTTTGGTCAGATATTGAGCTACATTTCTGTCTTTTGGGAAAGTAATTTATTCACTTATTATGTAAAATTTCTGAAAATATTTTAATTTCACAATGCCTAACATATTGAAAACATTATGTCATTGCAGATAATGTTTGATAGGAGAAAGTTATTGTTACAGAGTGCACTGAAAGCTTTTATTTTAATCAGAGATAGTTGCTGATGTTGTAAATACCGATAGTGAACATATTGTCTTTACCTTGAAATCTTGAAATTGAACATCAGGGGTATCTTAAGTTCTATTCAATAGTTAACAAAACATTACGAAGTTACACCCCCCCACACACACACACACATCATCATCATCATAGTTTAATGTCCACTTCCCACACATGTGTATATAAATGTGGACATTTTATATATATGTGTGTGTGTATGCACAAAATATATTCATTTATCATGTTATATAGAACATTGAATCTATTTTTTCCATATTGGCATAGATTAAGGGATTGCTAATTTGAGGTAGATTTTACTTTGGTGCGATGCCTTTCCTGTCACCAACCATTATCAGCTTGTCAAGTAAAGATTATTTTATTCCTGTAGATTTTGAAAGTGCAGAGCTTCAGAACATATTGCTCTTAAGCAATGTAAACATAACATTATTGTTTTATATACATATACAAGCAAACAAACAAGCATTCAAACATACATCTAGTTATAGATATACACATGCATTAACGCATATGTATGTATGTATGTATTTGTTTTACTTTATTTTTCCTTGCTAGCATGATAAATTATTGGTTTGCTACAAACTGGTGTGCTGAATCAAATGTCTTGCAATATTTTGGAAACTCAAGGTGGCGAGCTGGCAAAAATGTTAGCATGCCAGGTGAAATGCTTAGAAGTATTTCATCTATCTTTATGTTCTGAGTTCAAATTCTGCCAAGTTCAACTTTATCTTTCATCCTTTCAGGGTCGATAAATTAAGTACTAGTTGTGTACTGTGGGTCGATCTAATCGACTGGCTCCCTCCCAAAAAATTTTGGACCTTGTAGAAAAGGAATATTTTGGAAACTTACTTGCCTTATTTGTCAAGTTTATGCCCATGTTTGGTGACAAGTTCAAAAAGCTGGCCCTTGCATAATCTGTGTTTATGCACATTAGAATTATGGAAAACTATTGACCCCAGATTATTACTTCTTCTGATCAATGGCTTACATCCTGTGCTTGCAAAACTTCATCAGCCAAGTAGAGGTAGAAGCTTCAGTGAACGAGTTCTTTGCCTCAGAGAACAAGCATTGGTATCAGTGTGGAATCAAAGAACTGGCAGAAAGGTGGCTTTATTCAATGCAACACGGTTGCCTCTACTTTGAATGCTTGGGATGTTTGTTGTAACTTCATGAATAAAGCAACTAAGTTACACAAATTTTGCAAAACTTTCGACTTTACACAATATAATTATATCTCCTATGTGAGCATGGAAAAACAGATGTAAAAATGATTAAACAAAGAAGCATATGTACTACCAAGCATGTTCTTTCTTTCTTTTTTTTTTTTGTACTTTTACTATTTCATCATGGAAAGAACGGCACACATGATTTACTAGTTTTCAGAGCCTTCTGAAATTGGTAAGGAAGAAGGAGGTAATCATCAACCAGAGGCTTGCAACAGGTTTGCCTCTGTTCAAAGTACCCAAAACCAAGAGTGTGTTTTCAACAAAGCCGTAGATAAAATTTACCATTCAAAAACTCAGAATACATAGAACTGGAAGAACTTTAATCAGGCATCCTTTTCTGACAGTCTAA
>NC_068990.1:57519665-57521556 GCF_001194135.2 Octopus bimaculoides | reverse complement strand
ATTATATCATGTCATATTATAATATAAATAAATTATTAGATTCTCAATAGTATCTCTCTATTTAATTTATCTACAGGGTGTCCACAAAGGACACATACTTTAAGAAATTATTATTTCTTATATCTAATTGTTTGTTATGATTTTATTTACTCCATGTACCCAGACCTTTTGGACACCTTGTATGTATGTGTGTGTGTGTGTGTGTGTGTGTGTGTGTGCGTGCGTGTGTATAGCCATATTAAATCTCTGAGTGAGAGGTAAACAGTAACAGTATGGAATCATAAAATATATTTGCCAACTAAGTGTGGCAGTCCCATAGAGGACGATGTTACTGTTGTTTTTAGCCCCAGGAAGATATGTGTCATTAGCCAGTCTTCCTGGGGCTAAAAACAACTGTAACACCGTCCTCTATGGGACCGCCACATTTAGTTGGAAAATATATTTTACAACATATATATATATATATATATAGTCTAAATAATACAGAATGGGACAAGGATGCAAAACATCCAAACATCCATATATATATATATATATATATACACACACACACAGACATATAGTCAATCAGCTTCTTTCAGTTTCTGTCTTCCAAATCCCACCCACAAGGCTTTGGTCTGCTTGAGACTACAGTATAAGACACTTGTCCAAGGTTTCACACAGTGGGATTGAACCTGAGACCATGTGGTTGAAAAGCAAATTTCTTACCACAAAGCCACACCTGCACCTACATGTCATGAAGTTTTACAACTTCTCTAATTTATCAATGCAATAGCAGTGTTTCATGAACATGTGCATGCTTCTATGATTTTGTGGATGCCATGTGAATTTGAGAACAGTAGGAGTAACTAGAAGTCATTACTTCTTCATAATAGTAATTTCAGTAATCAGTAAATGACATTTGAGTTTCAAATCATTAGACTTCTTTGACTTTTCAAGCATATCTAACAATTCACATAACATTCATTTGATTTAAAACTTAAAGTAATCACTCGAACATGTGATTTGATAAATATTCTGTTTCTCTTCATTTAACTTTGATTGGCGTAATTAATATATATCAGACTACAGCAAAATGTTGTTAATGCTTCAGGACAAATGCCTTCCAGAAATTCAAAATTTCAGTTGCTTTTGAATAGCAACTGTTCTAGAGCTAATAGTTCTTGATAAAATTCCCACTGAAATTTTATTTAAAAAAAAAAAAAAAAAAAAAGATATTTAATTTCAGTATATTTAATTTCATTAGTAATGGCAGAATATCAATTAAAATGATTGTTATTAAACTAACAATAGTTCTCTTCAGCCAACCTAAGAGTGAAATTACCTGTCTAAGAGAAATGTTGTAATCATATTTTAACTGTATCCACAACTTCTTTAAACCAATTATCGCTACTGGTTCATCATTGATAAGTTAAATATATTTTGATTTGGATTTTAATGTTATATAAATCTTCTAGAGTTTTCTCTACTTAATAACCACTTGTAGATGCTATGAGGTTATATATTTTCAATATCATTAATCATCAAAGAGTGATGTATAGCAGAATTTGCAGAACTCAAAATGCTTTGCAGTATGTCTTCAATCTCATACTTCTTTCAGTCATTAGACTGCGGCCATGCTGGAGCACAGCCTTGAAGGAATTTTTTAATCAAGCCAATCAACTCCAGGACATTTTTTCCTTAAAGTCTGGTACTTATCCTATCAGTCTCTTTTGCTGAACTGGCTATGTTATTGGGATGTCAACACACCAACACCAGCTGCCAAGCAGTGACGAGGAACAAACACAGACACAAAGACACACACACACACATGCAGATATATATGTAAATATATATGTGTGTATATATATATACATACATATATATATATATATATATATATATATATATA
>NC_068990.1:57515559-57519008 GCF_001194135.2 Octopus bimaculoides | reverse complement strand
ATATATATATATATATATATATATATATATATATATATATATATATATACAATGGGCTTCTTTTCAATTTCTGTGTACTAAATCTACTCACAAGACTTTGGTCTGATTGAGGCTATAGTACAAGACATTTACCCAAGGTGCCACACAATGGGAGTGAACCTGGCACCTTGTGGTTGGGAAGCGAGCTTCTTACCACATAGGTATGTGTGCACCTATGTTTATCTACATAAATATAGAAAATTGTTTCTGAATATGTACCTTTTATGAAGGAATAGACTGCCAACTCTTCACTTTCTGGGTTTAAGCCCTGCCTATATAGATGTTGCTTTCCCTTCTTCCAAGATAGATGCAATAACATTCAGTAATACACTGGACATTGATTCAATTGAATATTCTCTTCTATAATTTTAATTAATATAATTTACTAATATAACAAAGACTGCCAAATCCTATCACAGCCAACTTTGTCTTTCACTCTCCCTAGTATCAATAAAATGAGTACAAGAGATATTCTGAGGTTAATTTCATCAACTGCCTCACCATATTGACATTCAAATCAGTGTTTTTTGAATAATTGTTTTTGAACAATTATTTTCGAACAATGTTCACATGATTAATGTTCCACTTGAATTTCTACTGAACATACTTTTCCAAAATTATATAACTTCGAGTCTGGAGGATAAGTGATGCAATAATGATACGATAATGAAACAAGAAGAGGGAGTTGAATTAATCAGGTTGCCATGTGAGAGGATGGTATGAAAATTGTTAGCTCACTGAGGCAGGGATTCTTGTACTCTTTGTAAAAAATAGACAAAAAGCAGTACAGCACATCTTCTACTTATAGTGCAAGTCAATGAGCGTCTACACAGTTGTTCAACATGCTAAAAATAGCAGCTACAGCTATATCAAATCACACCCAGCATGGGATAAAATAAATTCTAAAAATACAGACAATATGGTAATTGTTAGAGTGGCTTTTAACCATATTAGAGCTGACCTGGGGTTAAACAACAACAATAAAATACATACACACATGCATGCACACACACACATGCATGCGCTGCACGCACACACACACAAACATTGACATACATAAACACATACGTACACATATACACACATATTCACTTTTTATTATACAGTCAGTGCTTGTTGTATGATCTCCAGGTACATAAGGACATAGTATATTTGGAATAATATATCTGAGTGTCATAGTTCATCTTGGGATTGACTTAGCTTAAGTATCAATAAGCCAGAATCATCAGTGGTGATCAGAGAATAGAATAGACACCATCCACGCATCCCCACCACCACCAACACCACCACAACACCACTGCTGCCACTGGTACCACTACTACCACCACCAACACCATCACAAGTATACAAACATCTTATTTTGAATGATATGAAACAATTTAATGGCTATGTCTAATGAAGGCATAATCACAATGTATATATAAATGCATTCAGTTTTTTCTGCATACATACATACATATATGCATACACATACATACATACATACATACATATTATTGGATGTACTTCCATATCTTATTGGCAGTTTTACAATTTGATCAACAAAGACATGTGTTGAAAAGCAGTTGTAACGACACTTAGCATATTAGAACATTCGCCAGCAATTATCAACCAATGATGCAAAAAAAACAATATTCTCTCAACAAAGTAAAAAGAAAACAAAAAACAACAACAAAAAACACACAATACAAAATGAATATATATGTATATATATATATATATGTATGTATCTTGGAATGATATCAAAATTATCGATATGTTTATGGGTTCTGACAATACCCACAATAAAGACATTTTGAACATTTGCTTCTGATGTAAACTTTGTAATATTTTCTAATTTATTTTATCAAACTGATTGCCAATATGTCTTGAGGAATATTCTTCTTTCTCTATTATGAGAAGAAGTTCCAATGAAGCAGAAACACAGCGTTTAATTATATAATTTTTAGAGTGTTTTTGGACCATTTTGAAAAGAAAGAAAGAATGTAAGTAAGCATGTTTTCAACTAAATATTCTGTAGTAGTAGTAGTAGTAGTAGTAGTAGTAGTAGTGGTAGTCATCGTGGTGGTGGTTGTTGCTGTTGTTGGCAGCAGTGGTATCAATGTTGTTGTTGTTGTTATTTAGCTTCAGGTTAACTACGATTGAACAAACTCATAATCAAGTCATTCCAATTGTTGTTGTTTAACAGCAAATAGCCCTGATCAAGCAAGCCTATGATTAAAAGAAACAGACAAGCCATGAACGTCCCTTTTATATTCCATCTTTGGTAATACTTTGGTATCACAAAGTACATCACCTAACATGTATTTTTTTTTTGTTTTTTGTTATAGACACAGGCATGACCATGTGATAAGAGGTCTGTTCTTCAACCACATGATTTTGGGGCCAGTCCTAGTGCATGGCTCCTTAAGCAAGTGTGTTTATAACTTCAAGATGACCGAAGCATTGTGAGTGGATTTACCACATGGTTCCAGGTTCAGTCCCACCTTGATCAAATGTCTTCAACTATAGCCTCAGACTGACCAAAGCCTTGTGAGTGGATTAGTAGATGGAGACTGAAAGAAGCCTGTCATATGTATATGAGTGTGTCTGTATGTGTGTGTATGTGTGTGTGTGCATGTGAGAGTGTGTGTGAGTGTGTGTATGTGGTGGGTGTGTCTTTGTGCATGAGGATGTCCTCCACCACTGCTTGTGTTTACATCTCTGTAACTTAGTAGTTCAGCAAAAGAGACTGGTAGAATAAGTACCAAGCTTAAAAAAAGTACTGGGATCAATTCATTTAACTAAAAATTCTTCAAGGTGGTGCTCTAGTATGGTCATAGTTTAATGACAAAAAAACAAGTAAAAGATAAAAGACATGTATGTATTTATATATATATATTCTTTTATTCTTTTATTTGTTTCAGTCATTTGACTGTAGCCATGCTGGAGTACTGCCTTTAGTTGAACAAATTGTCCCCAGAACTTATTCTTTGTAAGCCTAGTACTTATTCTATCGGTCTCTTTTGCTGAACTGCTAGTTTATGGGGACATAAACACACCAACATCGGTTGTCAAGTGATGGTGGAGGGACAAACAGACACACATGCACACACACACACACACACACATATACAGGCTTCTTTCAGTTTCTATTTAATAAATCCACTCACAAGGCCTGAGGCTATAGTAGAAAACACTTGCCCAAGGTGCCACGCACTGGGACTGAACCCAGAACCATGTGGTTGGTAAGTAAGCTTCTTACCACACAGCCACTCCTGTGCCTATCCACACAGTCACATCTGTGCCTACATGCATATATATGTATGAATGTAAGGATGTATAATAAAGCATGTCATTCTATCCATTTTCTATTATTCATCCATATATATATATATATATATATATATATATATATATATATATATATA
>NC_068990.1:57507785-57515532 GCF_001194135.2 Octopus bimaculoides | reverse complement strand
ATATATATGTGTGTGTGTGTGTGTGTGTGTGTGTGTGTGTGTGTGTGTGTGTGTGTATTTTTGTGTGTGAGTATGTGTATCTGTGTCTTTTTATCTTGATTTTTGCTTACAAGTTGTAAAATAATTGTCACTATCATACAAGTTATGTCACCCACTTGGAAGTGGGTGACATAACTTGTATATTCAGCAAGAACACACATGGGCATGGTGAAATATTACTTTGCTTGGAAACAGGTATGGATTGGCAACAGGAAAACTATCCGACTGTAGAAAATTTGCCTTAATAAAACTGCATCCAACCCATGCAAGTGTGGAAACACCGATGTTAAAATGATAAGGATTTTGATGACGACGACGATGATTGTAAGGTGGATGTTGATTGAAAGACATTGTTCTACTATTTCTTGCTAGTCAAGCAATCATACAGAGCAGTGGTTCTTCTATTTCTTTTTTTTGACCTATGGACTCTTTGATTCTTATTTTATTCATGCGAACCTTATAGCCATTTGATGTTAAAAAGAAATCTTTAGTGGCTGTGTGGTAAGTGGCTTGCTTACCAACCACATGGTTCCAGGTTCAGTCCCACTGCATGGCACCTTGGGCAAGTGTCTCCTACTATAGCCTCGGGCCGACCAAAGCCTTGTGAGTGGATTTGGTTGACGGAAACTGAAAGAAGCTCATCGTATATATGCATATATGTGTGTGTGTGTGTGTGTGTGTGTGTGTGTGTGTGTGTGTGTTTGTGTGTCTGTATTTGTCTCCCCAACATCGCTTAACAACTGATGCTGGTGTGTTTATGTCCCCGTAACTTAGCGGTTCGGCAAAAGAGACTGATAAAATAAGTACTAGGCTTACAAAGAATAAGTCCTGGGGTCAATTTGCTCGACTAAAAGGCAGTGCTCCAGCATGGCTACAGTCAAAATGACTGAAACAAGTAAAAGAGTAAATATTATTAGGAATTGTAATAACAAATTGTTAAAATATTTCGTCTATTGTAGAAGCATAATCAGTTTATTGCACATAAATTTCAACAACAAAATCTTATACAGACCCCCTCCAAGATCTACATGGACCCCCAAGGGTCATACAGACCCTAGAGTCATATGGACCTCCAAGGGTCATACAGACCCTAGTTAAGAACTGCTGATATAGAGGGACCCTCATTAGCTTTTAAATATCCGATTACTTTGAAGAGGTAGCAAATTAGATGCTAGATGGTACAGTTCCATGTACCTATATAAAATGGAATGATCCTGACAGCAATACCTTTGTTCTTGCAATTGTTTAGTCAAGGTCTGACTTGGAACTAAAAAAAAACAACAAATAACAAATATCTTTACCAATGCATAGACAGAATTATATCCATGCAGCAAGCAAATCTCCACACATCGTTAAAGAATTTATTGTTTTATTCCTTTGTAGGTTGTAGGAGATGGAATGCAGCCAAAAAAAATTAGGAGATATCTGCAATAACAAATGCTGTGAAGCTGGCTGTGGGGATGAAATATGTGTTTTGTTTTTTTTTGTTATGAAATAGTGAAGTGAAATTTGGTTAGTATTTCTAGCAAATTGAGTGATCATATAGAGGCTCCTTCATTGGCTCATTGATATTTATTTTACAAGTAGTAAATATGGTAGTTTCAAGGTTCCTCTCTCATCTCATGGCAAGCACAGGTTATATATGAAAGAAGCTATGAGCGCTTTGTTGGCGGAACAGCATTGTCATCATTTGTCACCAAGTAATAGTCAGTCTAACTGCAAGAAGGTGATGACATTTTGATCTTATGGCCTTTATCCTTCTTCTCATCTTATTCATCATTGTGAGTTAGCTTTCATGTGGTGCTTTCATATTATGTTATCTAACACTATCAATGTCAAACCTAACAGGATTTGAGTTTAGAACTCAGGAACATTGAGTAACATATGATGAATATTTATTCCACCCCATCAGTTTCTGTACTGTATTTACCAAATCTCTGTATCTGAGATACCAAATTACCTGAATCACTTCATTTCTTATGTATATTTCCAATCCACACAACTTAAAAAGATGAGCTGGGGCTTATGCTATACAAAGTATAATGCATGATAAGTAAAAAATTCTGGTTAACTGTGAAACAAGTTTTGTCAAAATATTTATTCTACAAATATTTTTGTCAAAAGCGTACACATGTGAATGTATTTAAAATCTTGAACAAAATGTTACCAATAGGAATGTTGATAATATATTTTATTCTTTTCTTCTCTAGGCACAAGGCCCGAAACTTTTGGGGAGAGGGCCCGTCGATTAGATTGACCCTCAGTATGTAACTGGTACTTAATTTATTGACTCCGAAAGGATGAAAGGCAAAGTTGACCTCGGCAGAATTTGAACTCAGAACATAGTGACACACAAAATATTGCTAAGCTTTTTGCCCGGCATGCTAATATTTCTGTCAGCTTGCTGCCTTATATGATATATTTTATTGCAAAATATAACTATTTGTCAGATACTTTAGAAGCTGGACACAATTAAAACTTCCATTTGACAAGAATTTGGTGTGTTATTTGGATACAAAACTAATTGCTATGATATATAGAGGATCAATAAGTTTTTTTTCTCCTCTCCATGGTCACATCATAATCCAGAACATGCAAATAAATCTTGCTGCCAATAGCCTCAAGTGAATTAACAGAAAGGTGACAATATCACGTTGTAGTAAATGTGATATTGTCTAAGAGACAAACATCCAATTGAGTAACAAAATGATAGAGAGATTTAAATGCCCAAGGGTAGCCTACTGGAAACAGCATCAATGGAAAGCCTAATGAAACACTTCTACCAGGTACATTCAGCTTATGGTTAATGTCAGTATATGAAGAAGCCCCATGTTACTTATACCTACTGGTTTTAATATATGTAATACCCTAATGCCCTTATAATGGCCTTCATGTGTGCAAGTTTGCATATATGTGCATTTGTATGGAGGCAGTAGCTGTGCAAATGTTTATCAAATGGATTGTACCTGTAATTAACAAGGTTTGGCTTTGTCACAAAGTGGCTCATTCTGGTTCTGCTTGAGTATTACACTAAAGGTATGTGCTTATGTGAAATGCTCAACCAATTAGAGGTTAATTCAATGAGCAGATAATTCAGCTGATCAAACAGCTCATTGTTGAAGTCAATGGAGATCTATTTACCCATGTGTGTGTGTATTTGTGCATGTGTGTGTGTGTGTGTGCATGTGCAAGTGTACGTGTGTGTGTGTGTGTGCAAGTATATATGTGCATACATTTCTATAGGTAACATTTTGCTCAAATTTACATGTACATACATATATACATATGTATACATACATATCATGCATAAATCATACGTACATATATTTGTATGGTATATACATAATTACGTGTACACACATATATATTATTGTTATTACAGAATCATTAGCACGCCGGACAAAATGCTTAGTAGCATTTCAACTGTCTTCACATTCTGAGTTCAAGTGCTGCTGGGGTCAACTTTGCCTTTCATCCTCTTGTGGTTGATAAAATAAGTATCAGTTGAGTACTGGGGTTGATGTAATCGACTTATCCTCTCCCCCAATGTTTCAGGCCTTGTGCCTATAGTAGAAAGGATTATTATTATTACTATTATTATTATTATTATTATTATTAATACATGTTTGGCTTTTGCTTTGAAGTTGTACAAATTGACTCCAAGTCTTATCTAGACAAGTTCAAATTGGTATTATGACTAGGGTGCCACACTTCTGGTTTTGCATAGAGTATTGTTCTAGAGAATGTCTGTCAAAACATACGAAAATTAAAAGTTTGTTTTAAAAGTAATTTGATGATAAGATGATAGTGTAATGTTAATATCTCAGTAAAATGTGTTTGCTTTTATGTACATTTAAAAGTACCTTTAACAATGTTTACAGATTAAAATGTTTTGGGGATTATATAGACAATATTTTTGTAAGATATGAGCAGTTTCCATGAGCACTATTTTAAAAATTTCTTTCAGTTTTGGCTTTCCTGGTATCTGAGACAGGCAGCAATCAGTCTCTTTTGCTATCATTCTTAGAGATCTATGACAACAGGTATTGTTTTAGTCTTGAGATTCCACATTTGCTAATTTCTATTTGAAAATCTTTATACTTGCTCAGTTTTTGGTAGGTCTTGATAGACACATTTATGTCGATTGGGACAGTCATATCAATGAGGGGGCATGATTTTTGCCTACTTGCATCTATCTTTCTGTCAGTTTGAACAGGAAAGTTCCAAAGGAGTGAGAAGTGATCATTTTCAAGCATTGGAGGTGGTTTGTGTTCCCACCAGTTTTTATCATGGGGCAGGTCAAAGTCTTTACAAACTACTCAGTGAATGTACTGTGCTGCTCTGTCATGCCTGCTGAGATACCCTGTAGGCACAAAATGATTGCACATGGAGACATGATCGATACTTTAATTTTGTTGTTTACATGCACGACATGTTGGGCTATGACTGTCTTTAAGATGTTGGCCTGGTAGCTTCTTATAGGCAGGCATTGATCTTGGGTTGTTATGATAAACCCTTCTGTTTCTTATTTTAAGCCAGAAGACACTAACCATTGATGGGAAAGTGCTTTGTTGACATCAGCATTATTACCTATCTTTGGATATTTGCCACTCAGAGGCTTTTCTTGCCATTTATCAGTAAGAATTTCTAAAGCAGCAGTTTTAGCACAGGTTTTCATAAGCTTTTTCTGTGCTTGTATCCAGTAGGTCTAATTTTAGGATTTATTGTATTTGTAATTCACTTAGATATTTCTTTACCCGTTTTATTACTGAGTATGATGTTTTCTTATTTTCATGCTTTAAGACAACTTTTAACATCCAGTCTTCAGAGTTTTTCAGGTAGGTGTTTAGGCCAATTGTGGCAATTTTCAATGTTAATTCCAGTTGTAAAAGTTCACAGCTACCCTCTTTTCTTAGCAGGTAATGTCATTCTATATCTGCCTTAGGGTGGTGCATTCCATTCATTGTCAACAATTTTAATATCTTTCTGTCAAGATTACAGATTTCAGTTATTAACCAGATAATAGTATTGAAACTGTTAAGTCACGACCGGTATGGCTAAAATATTGATTGCTTTGATCCTGTTTCTTGCATTCAGCTCTGTCTTGAGTATTGCCCTTACCCTGCGATAACATTCGTTTCTGATCTTTTCCTGCATCACTGAATGTTTGATGCCATCACCTTCAAATACCCTTAGGTATTTGTAGCTCTCCTCTGGTTCTAACTCCTTTATAACATTCTGTTGGTCAAGTTTAACATTGGATGTTTCTATCATTTTCCCTCTGAAAAAGATAGCTTTTGCCCATTTATCTAGGCCAAATTCCATCCTGATGTCATCACTGAACTGTTTTACAATTGATAGTAAGCCTTGTTGTTAGTTGTTGGTCAATTTTTGCAAAGAGATTTCAATCATCATTATAAAAGATATGATTTGTAATTTTATAAAAAATTTTATAGCCATATTGTACATCATCAAGCAATTTCAAAAGAAGTATTAAGGCCAGACAAAAGAGGAGTGACGATAAAGAGTCACCCTGGAAAATGCTGGCAGACTGATTAGCATGCTGAGTGAATATGTTCTGAGTTCAAATTCCTCTGAGGTCAACTTTGCCTTTCATCCTTTCAGGCTTGATAAACCAAGTACCAGTGAAACACTGGGGTTGATGTAATCAACTAGTCCACTCTCCCCAAATTTGAGGCCTTGTGCCTCCATTAGAAAGTATTATTATTATTATTATTATTATTATTATTATTATTGTTATTATTATTATTATTATCATCATCATTATATTATCGTTTTACTTCTCAGGTGGCAAGCTGGCAGAAACGTTAGCACGCCCGGCGAAATGCTTAGCAGTATTTCATCTGCCGCTACGTTCTGAGTTCAAATTCTGCTGATGTCGACTTTGCCTTTCATCCTTTCAGGGTCAATAAATTAAGTACCATTTACGCACTGGGGTCGATCTAATCAACTTAATCGCTTTGTCTGTCCTTGTTTGTCCTCTCTATGTTTAGCCCCTTGTGTGCAATAGGGAAATATGAACATTTAGTCTTGTTTGTTCTGGTAGATTTTGTGAGAGCAGATGGCATCCTGTTATCAGAGATCTAACAGGGTCTCTTTCCACCCATTACAAGCTTCGATACTTGGCTGTTAATTACCATGGGAGACATTCAACATCCGAGTACCGATCTCAAATTCCTAGCTGTCCCCAACAGAGCTGCTTTTTAGGCTTGCTCTGCTCTCATGTCAATTCTAATTTCTTTGACATATTTCTCAAACTTGGTTGTTAGTGCACTAAGTGTCCCTACTAACTATTGGAATGGAATGACAGATGCTCTCCTCAAAGTCCACATTCTTGCAATTTCGTCTTTTAGTAGTTTGTACTTTGCAATCATTTCTAGTTCTTTGTCAATTATGCATGAGATCTTCAGGCATTGCAATATCTATAATCTTGGTTTCCTTTTTATTCCTCTGTCTACCACAACAACATCTGGTCTCTGTGCCATGATTAGGCAGTTACATTGGATTGTAAAATCCCACAGTATCTTATATTCCTTGTTCTCAGTGACTCCTGGTTCATGTTTGTACCATTTCCATGCTCTGTTCAGGCCGTACTTTTCACATAGCCTTTTGGTGGACAAACTTAAGCCACATTATTGTGTACCCTTTTGTAGTGTTTTTGGGCCAGCTTGCTACACTCACTCACAGTATGTGAGATTGTTTCATTTCTGCTGCCACACATCTTACAAAGGGGAGATTTGCTACTCTTATCTATTTGGGACTTGGTGTAATTAGTTCTCAGAGCTTGTTTCTGAGCACTGCACATCAATGCCTCAGTGCATCCTATCAAATCACTTTTTCTAAGCCATCTCCAAGTGTTGATCTTGTCTTTTCCTTCGATTTCTCTGAGGTATTGCCCATGTAGTGGTTTCATTTTCCAGTTGTTTATTCTTTCTTCTTCATCTTGTTTCTTAAATGTTTGTGGGTGCATCGCATTTTCAGTGGGTATTATATTGTTAATTCTAACAGCGGCAAGCAAGGATTTGCTCTACTGTTTGATGTACTATCCCAGACTGTTCTCCTCATTGACAACACAAATCTTGGTCTTAGGAGACCTCTTCCACCCCTGTTTCTAGGCACATACAGTCTGTCAGTAACACTTTTGGGATGTAGATCTTGTCATCACTTTTCTAGTTTTCCTCAAGCTCATTCACTTAACAACATCTGCACCATAACACATTAAGGAAACAGGCCATGTGATCATTGCCCTGATTTCGTTTTTTCCATTGAGTTTACTTTTATTATTATTATTATTATTATTATTGTTATTATTATTATTATTATTATTATTATTATTATTATTATTATTATTATTATTATTGTTATTATTATTATTATTATTATGTTGTTTTTTTTCTTCTTTCTTCAAATTTTCTCCCATTTCTCGCCGAGTGTTTTCCGTACACCTAGGGCAGAGAAACTCGTTGTATGCATTCCCAATTTACACATGCAAATTCACAGGTAAAACATGTATTTAAGAAATAAAAAAAAAATAATAATTCATGAATGGATGTTGTTTTCACAGCGATAATGCTCTTCTTAGTACATGAGTCGTTCCAGTTAGCACGATTTTTTGCACTTCCTGTAGAAATGGTAAGCCTGGTATCATTTTCAAATAGGTTTCAGTACCTTTTTTTTATCATTCCTA
>NC_068990.1:57496954-57505871 GCF_001194135.2 Octopus bimaculoides | reverse complement strand
ATCGTATATATATATATATATATATATATATATATATATATATAGGTTAGAAAGTTGGTATGTGAAAGCACGTGGTTGGATGTATAAGAGATAATAAGAGTGAAAAAACTACAGAAGGCTTGTGTTACATGGTTAAAGTATATATTTAAATTATGTCAGAAAAATGTTATAAATATTTTTTTGGTATATAAACATTGTATTTGGAGAAATAACCGGTTTCGTGATATATACTTACATGTAGGTTTCAAATTTTGGCACAAGGCCAGCAATTTTAGGGGAGGCTAAGAGAATTAAATTACCTCCAGTATGGAACAGGTACTTATTTCATTGACCCTGAAAGGATGATAGGAAAGTCAATCTTGGTGGAATTTGAACTCAGAAAATGAAAACAGATGAAATGCCGCTAAGCACTGCATTTTGTCCGGCATGCTCACAATTCTGCCAGCTCACCTTAAACTTACATATTAATCATAAAGTTAATCTAATCATTAAATTATCATATTTGTGTAAACTGCATTAATTATCTTTTTTTTTTTAATCATTTATACGACTAAAGTATCTTAAGAATCTTAGCTCAGAATCAGTAGATTACTGGTACTTTGGTCTTCATCTCATTAGTGAAAGAGATGAATGACAATATTGATGCTATCAGGATTTGAGTTTAGAACTCATAAGCATTAAGATAGGTTTGTAAATATCTAGTCCGGAGCTCTTCAGCTCCTGAATTACATTAACCATACATTTACCTAATTCATTTCATTTCTCATATATTCTGAGTTACATGCAGTGAAGTATTATTTTTCTAATATCTTTCTCAGTGCTTTATTAAGGATGGTATCATGATACATGATATCACCTAACTTTAACAGCAGAGATAAAGCAACAAATTATTGCTTACCATTACTTATACGATTCAGTTCTGCATCAAAATGATTTAATCTGGGAAGCTATTAGATCTTGATTAAATATTAAATATTTTTGCATGACATAACAACTCAATACAAATAGATATAATACACCATACTGACAGGAATAATGTCTGTCAAGAAACCACTTAGAGTTCATGAATTAAAAGAGAAAAAAAAACCCCACATAGTTTCTTTTAATATTATCAAGATAAAGATTTTAACTTAGATCTGTTTCTGTTGCATAATTTGAATTTTTTTTTCTGCTTGTCTAACATCTCTGCAAACCAGTGTAAAGTTTATATACTATTTCTATATATTTTAGACTGGCTGATTTGAACATGTTTTGGAAGTGGCATGAATATTCATTTCGGAAGTAATAAGCTGCAACAATGACAAAATATATATTGGTTGCTTCCAGGTCAATTTCGTTTTGCCTACCTCTGAAGTATATTGTATTTTTTAACACAATACATCTATAAAGGGACGTTTTATTGGAGAAAAATCTGCAGCTTCTGGCTTTCAATGACACATGTTAAGTATGTTATATAGATAATGATATTATCAAGTATTTCTTACATAACTTACTGAGATTGTATAAGCATAACAGATGTTTATCACTTTCTCATATCTCTAATAAATTTAGTTGATCTATAAATGCGGTGATAGCTAAAATCTATCAATGTATACCACGTCTGTTTTTTTTCCAATTTTCTACTTTGAATAATTAAAAACAATTTATATCAATTTGTCTGTAAAATTAATTTATTATAATGTTTTGATTTCATTTAAAATTACTTCGACTGTACTTGGTTGTTGAAGTTCCATATATCTGAATCAGACTTCCTTTGGAATAGTTTCTTGCAAGCCACCTAGCATATTTAAGTCCTTTTTCACTAAACTGTTGAATTATATATTCATTGCTTTGGCAGTATTACATTGCCCACCACACCATTTTTTTCTGGCAATTTAAGAGAATTATTTTTCTTAACAGCATTTTCATATTTTCATTATTAAGCTATGATAAGGTGGTGAGCTGGCAGCATTGTTAGCACACCAGGGCAAAATGCTTAGCAGTATTTCATCTGACTTTATGATCTGAGATCAAATACCATTGAGGTCAACTTTACCTTTCATCCTTTTGGGGTTGATAAATTAAATACCAGTGAAACACTGAGGACGATGTAATTGGCTGTACCTCTCCCCAAAAATTTCAGGCCTTGTGCCTATAGTAGAAAGGATTATTACTTTGTGATGACAGCAGCGCGCTGGCAAAATCATTAGCACTCTGAACCAAATATTTGAAGGCATTTTGTATGTCTTTACATTCTGAGTTCGAATACCACTGAGGTCAACTTTGTTTTTCATCTTTTCAGAATCGATGAAATAATTACTAGTATAACACTGGGGTCAGTATAATTTCAGGCTTTGTGCCTATAATAGAAAATATTTTTAATATCATGTAATTCATCACTACTTTAAATCAGTTAAATTTTTATAAGACAATAATTACATGCTAACAGATGTAGATTACATACATTATAAAAAATAATGTAATGAACATTTCAAATTTTGTTGCAAGGCCAGCAATTTTGTGGGCAGGTGTCAGTTGATCACATGAACCACAGTGCTCAACTGGTACTTATTGTATTGACTCTAAAAAAGATAAAGGTTAAAGTCAGCCTCAGTGGAATTTGAACTCAGCATGTAGAGGCAGCAAAAAATGTCACTAAGCATTTTGTCCAGTATGCTAATGATTCTGCCAGTTTACCACCTTTAAGAACTCTGCAATAATAATCTTGTATGTATTTAGTAGGATACAGTGATGGGTATTAAAAAATCCTATTTGCTGCTTTGTGAGGAAGGGTGACAGTTATAAATTCAAAGGGAAATAATCAATTACCAGTTTTTATTTTTTATTTTTTATTTTTAATGTCTTTGTCAATGTTTGCAACAGAGGGATCTCCACAAAAGGCAGCTAAGGGCCAGGTAGAAATGGAATCTTTATTCATTTAATTTATAAACATGGACACCATCTTGTTTATTGGGATTGTTATCATTTAGCCCCAGGTTAACTTTGATTGACCATACCCATGATAAAAGGTGAACTAACCATCATGATCCCATTTTTTATTTATATATGGTTGTGTGACTAAGGCGTTTTCTTCCCAACCATATTGTTTTTGATTCAATCCCACGGTGTGGCATCTTGGGCAAGTCTCTTCAACAACAGCTATGAGCAATCAAAAGCCTTTTGAGTGGATTTAGTAAACAAAAGCTATAGAATCCTGTCACACACACATACACATACACACATGCACACACAGATACATATGCACACACACACACACACACACACACACCGATATACATAAGCAGATGAATTCCTTTCAAATGTTGGACCTCATGGAGGCAAAGTAGCTGAGTTCCTTTTGAGTGTTGGGCCTCACAGAAGCAATGACTGAGGCCTTTGGCATCATGTCGTGCTTGAGAACACCCATCAAGCCATGCAAAATCAGTCATGGCAGATACTGGTGTCTCATAAAATTGGCACCTGCACTGGTGGCACATAAAAAAAAAAAACCCAGGGTCACACAAATGGTATCCATGTCACTAGCATATAAAAGCATCCATTACACTCTCGGAGTGGTTGGCATTAGGAAGGGCATGTTTGTGACATGTTTCAACTTCTAAAAGCAAATTCACAGCAGTTACCCTGGAGAAAAATTCTCTTTTATGCTAAAAGATGTAAAAATACCATATCTGTCTAGTGTTACCTGCTATCAGATTCTCAAGTGCAGTGTTTCTAACTTTTTATCCCTTATCAGTGGGAAATACCAAAGAGAAGTAACTCCGGGTAGATTTGAAGCAGTAGTTTTAACAAAGACACAGTCAACAACACTGACACAGTACATTATTGGACCACTAGATCAGAAGAAGTTCAGCAGTAACAGCACCAAGCAGTGTTTAGGTATAAGTGAACATTTGGTTTGTGAAAATACTTTTGTGACCTATTACAACTTCTAAAGGCAAATTCACTGCAGTTACCATAGAGAAAAAAAATTCTCTTTTGTTCTTTTATTTGACTGTGGCCATGCTGAAGCATCGCCTTGAAGAGGTTTTAGTTGAACAAACTGATCCCAGTCTTACTTGTTTTAAGCCTAGTTTTTATTCTTCCACACACACAGGCATATACAAACACACACACACAAACACACACACTCACATATATCTATATAAATACAGTAGGCTTCTTTCAGTTTCTGTCTACCAAATCCACCTTACAAGGCTTTGGTCAGCCCGAGGCTATAGCAGAAGACATTTGCCCAAGGTGCCCCACAGTGGGACTGAACCCAGAACCATGTGGTTAGAAAGCAAGCTTCTTCACACACAGCCACACCTGTGCCTATGGTAAACGGTGTAAAGATACCATATCTGCCCAAGTGTTGTCGATAAGAGAGAATTTTTCTCCATAGCAATTGCAATACACGAAATATCTTAGCAATTTTCTTATAAAATCCTTAGTAATACATAATTAAAAATCCATAATAGAGTATTTTTAAATGTGTGATAGCTGTGTGAGTCCATCCTAGTAAAATAGGAATCAAAGGGGTCTTAGGCAAAAAATTGTTGAGAACTGCTGGTGTAGAGGTTCCCTTATTAGCTCAGACTGTTGTCTGATTTGCACTGGTGTAATTATGCTCCTAGTTATTAGTGCTGTGGTTATTTTGAGCCATGGCAGCCTAGATTCAATATGCCTATGGTTAATGGCATTCAAATCAGGACAAGCTCTTTTTTTGTTGTTTTTTTTTGGCTTTAAAACTTGATCAACCAATGAGGTTATATAACAGGCACCTGTGCCATTGTCATGTAAAAAGCACCTTTCGAATGTTGAGCCTCACAGTGGCAATGTGGCTGATGCTGGTGTCGTTTAACTAGCACCTGTGCTGGTGGTATGCAAAAAGCACCTTTTGGAGGCAATAACAAATGGCCAAGACCTTTAGCAATATGCTGTGCTTGAAAGGCAGAAGCTGGCAGAAACGTTAGCGTGCCGGGTGAAATGCTTAGCAGTATTTCATCTGCTGCTACATTCTGAAATCAAATTCCGCCGGGGTTGACTTTGCCTTTCATTTTTTGGGGTTGATAAATTAAGTGCTAGTTACGCACTGGGGTCGATGTAATCGACTTAATCCCTTTGTTTGTCCCCTCTATGTTTAGCCCTTTGTGGGCAATAAAGAAATAAGAAACGTTAGCACGCAGGGCGAAATGCTTAGCATATTTCTTCTGTCTTTACGTTCTGAGTTCAAATTCCACCGAGGTTGACTTTGCTTTTCATCCTCTTGAGGTTGATAAATTAAGTACCAGTTGCATACTGAGGTCGATCTAATCGACTGGCCCCTCCCCCAAAATTTTGGGCCTTGTGTATAGAGTAGAAAAGAACATGCTGTGCTTGAGAAGAAGACCCATCAAGCCAAGTGGAATCTTAGTCATGGCAGATACGGGTGTCACAAAGCTGGCATTCATGCCAGTGGCACATAAAAGTATCCATTACACTCTTGGAGTGACTGGCATTAGGAAACCATGCCAAATCAGACTGGAGTCTGGTGCAGCCCCTCATGGGTTGGTCAAACCGTCCAACCCATGCCAGCATGGACAATGGCTGCTAAATGATGATGATGATGATGATGATGAATAGTGGGAGGATTGGTTGGGATTTGTTTGCTTTTTCTAACAGGTTTATTTACAACACAGAGATAAAATGGCAGAATTGTTACAGCACCAGACAAAATATTTTGCAGTATTTATTCTGATTCTCAACATTCTAAGCTCAGATTTCTTGTTTTAGAATATTTCCTCCTCTTATTCCTGCCAAAAGGCTCCCTCATCTATTATTGTTCTGGCTCACAGAAGTTGTACCTCAATTAGACAATTTCGTTAAAAAAATATGCAATAAAACAATGAGATCTCTGTGCATATTGTTACCTCTTTTTACTATAATCAGTGCCCACATATTGCTTTACTTCTTTTCGTTTAATAGAAATGTTATCAGAGTAAATCTTTCTTAATCATTCTATTTATGCCTACCAAAGAAAAACTTCAGTAATCGGTAGATTTAAGACAGACTGATGAGTTTAAGACAAATGAAACTAGCTCCATGGAAGAAAGATATACGTGTGTGTGAACATGTGTGTGTATGTGTGTGTGTGTGAGAGAGAGAGGGAGAGAAAGAAAGAGAGAGAGAGAGAGAGCGCAAGACAGACAAACAAGACAGACAGACTGACAGACAGACAGGCAGGCAGATAGAATAACTGAACGACTGTGACTTTTAGGGAAGACATAGTTGGATTGACACAGAGAAAAACAGATTGCTGGTGAAGGATAGGTGATTCCTTGACCACAACGACTGGGCCACATTAATAACTGGTCTAGAAACTGTTTTTATGGCCACAGTTGCACTTCTCTAAGCCCCTGCCCCACTTCTTTCTCTCACTTCCCTCAATACCCCGGTTGTCATCCATATCTCCTTTTTTACTTTACTCTTCTTCTCCTTTCTCACTCCCTTTCTGATCCTTTGTTCCGAGGTAGAATTAATTAGCTTTATATGACTCTGTGTGTGTGTGTGTGTGTGTGTATGTGTGCGTGTGTGTGTATGTGTGCATGTGTTCGTTGGGATAAAGATATATGAGTGCAAAACTGAATGCTGAATGCTAGGGGTTGTACGGGTATATGTATTTCTGCATATGTCTATATGTCTGGATGCATACATGTATGTATATATTTATGTGTGTACATGTATGTGTATTCGTCTATCTACACATATGCACATGCATGTATTTAAGTACATATGCATGTATTTATGTGTACATATATGTACATACGTGAAGGCAATATAATGTATGTTGAAGCTGAGATTCATGATTCTAATTGAAAGCAAAAATAGATTGGCATTCACTAATTTCCTGACTTGTGTAAAATATCTTCAAATCTAACCACATCAAAAGATAACATTTATAAAAATATCACACACAGCAAAGGGATCAATTAGGCAGGAAAGCTGGATGTTACCATGCATATTTTTTTTTTTATCACTGAATAAAATTGTCTCTCAGTCTGACTGGCTGTCAATCTGCCTATCAGCCTGTCTGCTTGTCTGTCTGAGTGCCTGTCTCTCTCTCTGTGTTCCTCTTTCTGTCCCTTGTCTGTCTAGTCACCTATCACAATGTCTAGTCCTCCATTTATTGCTGTCTATTTGTCTATCTGCTCAACTTTTTATCTGTCTGTTTATCTGGCTGTCTATATCTACATCTGTTTCTCTGTCAGTCTATCTATCTCTCTATCCATCTATTTGTCTACCTACCTACCTACATACATACATACATACATACATACCTACCTACCTACCTACCTACCTACCTACCTACCTATCTACCTACCTATCTATCTATCTATCTATCTATCCCCCTCCCAAAAAGAAAAGCTCTACATTGTATTTGTCCCATCTTCGTTGAGCCCTGTGTGGCTAATAAAAGAAATGTATCTATCTATCTATCTATTCTGTTCTATTTATCTATCTATTATCTACCTGTCTATCTGTCTGTCTAGTACCTTGTCTGCCTATCAATCTATCTTTATGTCTATATCAAAACCATCGTGTTGGCTGCCAAATGTTTGCAGGGAAATGCACCTTTTGCACATTTATTCTTGAAAGAGCTGTAAAAAACTTTCCAGATCCTCACCATCATCACAATTGACATTGCCATTCAATATGTAGTTTTCCATGCTTCCATGCCTCAGACAGAATTCGTGCAGGCAGAACTCTATGACTGAATACCAATCCTGTCACCAACCCTACTCTTATTTCCAAGCAAAGTAACATTTTTCCACAACCATACATGTTTTCATGGAAGATTGGAAATGTATGGCATCACTTGTATTACAGAAATACTTGTTTATAACTACTGTGTAATGTCAAGATGAAGAAGCACAACAAACACACACATAAATACATCTACAAATGTGTGTGTGTGTGTGTGTGTGTACGTGTGTGTGTGCATGCGTGTGTGTGTGTGTGTGTGTGTGTGCATGTGTGTGTGATGGGTTTCTTCCAGTTTCCATCTACTAAATCCACCCACAAGACTTTAGTGAGCCTGGAGCTATAGTAGAAGGTACTTGCCCAAGGTGGCATACAATAAGACTGAACTTAAACCTATGTGGCTGAGAAGCAAACTTCTTAACAACCAACAACCATTCCTGTATTTTCTGTCTACCAAATTTCATTTACAAAACGTTAAACCTGATGCTAGGGTAGAAGATACTTGCTTAAGCTTCAATTTATTATGATTGAATGAGAAACCATGTAGTTGTTGCAAAGTGGGCTTCACAACCATACAACAGTGCCTGGAAATCATATGCAATGTATACAGCTTAGAGTTTAGGTGAAAGGTTAGAAGAGCATTTGAACAGCTACATTGGAAAGAAAGCTGCATTTATAACTTTCCCAAATTAGCTGGGCAAATATGCCAGACCAATCAATATCTTATTGATATGACATCTACACCTTTGGTATGCATGTCTTATTAATACACCCAAAAGATTTATTAGTATGGAAGGCCAGAGAACTGGTCAACACAACAGAATGCATATCTCTTCTTAAATATAAGCATGTGTGGCCAGCCCCAGTGCACTTTATTGAGGGTGAACAGGAGAAGTCACACAATATGATTGGTGTATAATATATCTCTAATATTTCCCTTTCTATTATATTAAATGTTACAGTCCTTTATGTTGTCATTTCAAACTTTGCAGTTCATCTTTCTGAATGCTTAAAATACAGTACCAGATAAGTTCTTTTTTTTTTTAGTATCACCTAATACACTACCTTTACAATTTACTTTCTGGCACTCATAGCAAGCAATTCTCATCAACCAACGATATAAGTATGAGTGCTTTTATGTACTATATGTCTATATTATACTCATTATATATATATATATATATATATATATATATAT
>NC_068990.1:57494306-57496870 GCF_001194135.2 Octopus bimaculoides | reverse complement strand
TTAATATGAGGTAGGACCGCCTTTAGCTGTAATTAGAGCTTGAATTCTATGAAGTATGGACTCGTACAAAGTTTGAATTGTTTCCAAAGGAATTTTTGTCCATTCTTCAGCTAAAACAGTCTAGAGTTCTTGTCATGATGATGGTGGAGGATATCGACTCCTCACTTGTTTTTCTAAAATGCACCATAAATGTTCAATAATATTGAGATCTGGGGACTGTGGTGGCCAAATAAGATGTTCAACTTCACTAGAATGTTCTTCGTGCCATTCAGTAACAACTTTAGCTGTGTGAATTGGTGCATTATCATCATGGAAGATATTTGATTTGTTTTATCTCAAATGGGAAAAACTTCGACCAAGAACAAAAAGTTAACAGAAGTAATGACAGATGGTTATGTGCAGACCCTTCTGAAGTTCCAAGTGTTATTCATACAAAATTTCTGGCAACTGTTATGGTTTAGGGGATGCCAGCAATGAAGGACATGTGATGCCTCCTTACTTCTTTCCACAAGTCCTTAGAGTTAACTCTGCTACCTACATTGAGGTCCTGGAAATAATTGTTAATCCCTGGATAGACAGTGTATGCAATGGAAGGCCATATGTGTTTTAGTAAAACTCTGCACTATCACATATTGCTCTAGTAACACATAAACGGGTGGCTGAAAATTTTCATGATCACATAACCCCTAACATTTGGCCTCCTAATTCCTCAGATCTCAAATCCATTGGACTATCACATGTGGAGCATTGTTGAGAGAGAGGTCAATGAACACGCCCACAATACCAAAGATTCTTTGAAAGCTCCCATAGTCAGAGTAATGTCCAAAATGAATCAAGGCCACTTGATTCGAGCATGTAGATGATTTAAATCTCATATAGAAGCAGTTGTTGAAGCTGAAGGCAGCTTTATTGAATATCATTATAGAAAAGAAGGTTTATTTTTATCCTCATAGCATTCTTTGATAAATAAAGATATTATCTGTTATTATATATCTGTTTTGTTATAAACATAAATCTCTCTTGAAATATCTTACGTACACTGTATATATATATGGCTGTATGTATGTATAACAATTTTAAAACTGTTTCTTACTAATAGCTTGTTATACGTGATAATATTCTCAGTGAATATAAACATAACCGCTACCGCTACTACAGCTGATATGTTTCCTAAATATCATATTTGTGATAATGCTTAACACAGTAACAGTAAATAATTACTAATTATTATTGTATAATCTTCATTGTAGTATCTACACCATTAAAATAAAGATTGGACCAAATCATTATTGTGGCAAACAAACTGCTGTGAGGGATTTTTTCTGGTTCCTTAGATTCTGTGTTCAAATTCTGCTGAGGTCAACTTTGGCCTTTTTATGTTGGGGGTGGAAGATGTTAATAAAATAAGGATGAGTTAATTGATGGGGTGACTATCGTCAACTTGCCCTCTCCTGTCAAAATTGCTAACCTTGTGTCAGAATTAGAGTGAATTGCTATCGATATTGTTACTATTAAGGTGGTGACCTGGCAGAATCGTTAGAATGCTGGGTGAAATGCTTAGTCTGCCACTATTTTCTGAGTTCAAATTTCCACTAAGGTCAAGTTTGCCTTTCATCCTTTTGGGATCAATAAATTAGGTACTGTACCAGTTGAGTACTGGTGGGGGCCATGTAATTGACTGCCCCACCCAACAAATTTCATGTAGAAAGGATTATTATTAATATTATTATTATTATTATTTTTATATTTATAATTATTATTATTATTATTATTATACTTATAATTATTATATATACATGAAGGTAGCAAGCTGGCAGAATCATTACTATGCCAGGCAAAATGCCTAGCAGCATTTCACCCACCTTTATGTCCTGAGTTCAAATTCGGCTGAGGTTGGCTTGGCCTTTCATCCTTTCAGCATCGATACAATAAGTACCAGTGAAACACTGAGGTCCATTTAATCGACTAGTGCCCTCCTGCAAATTTCAGGCCATGTGCCTTTAGTAGAAAAGATTATTATCATTATTGTTATAATAATAATAATAATTATTATTATTATTAGTAGTAGTAGTAGTAGTAGTGGTATCATCATTATTATTATTACTGAAGTTGTGAGTAGGCAGAATTGTTAACACACCAGGAAAAATACTTAGCCGCATTTGTTCAGTTTTTACGTTCTTAGTTCAAATTTTGCTCAGGAAAACTTTGTCTTTCATCCCTTTGGTGCCAATGAAACAAGTACCAATTCAGCACTAGGGTTGTTGTATTCGACTTACTCACTCTCCAGAAATTGCTAACCGTATGGCAAAATTTGAAACCATCATCATCATCATTATTATTATCAGTAGTAGTAGTAGCAGCAGTAGTAGCAGTAGTAGTAGCAGCAGCAGTGGCAATTGGTGGGGGGGGGGGCTAGCTGCAGTGCATGATGATGTTGCTCTCATTTCACGTTACTAATCAGCAAACGTGCTTCCTTTAATTGTCACTATGATCAACTGCACAGCAACATGCAATTCAGTAGTTAAGCATGCTTTTGCACATTCATATATGCACACACACACACA
>NC_068990.1:57492550-57494037 GCF_001194135.2 Octopus bimaculoides | reverse complement strand
ATATATATATATATATATATATAGACACACATATATATATATATATATTTATGTATATATGTATATATGTGTATATATATATATATATATATGTGTGTATATATGTGTATATATATATATATATATATATAGAAATATTTGCTATCACTTCTAATGATGCATATGTTAGCAAGCATGCATGATACACATGTATTTGTAGAGCTTGAACATATATGGACAGCCAATTATTTACATTTCTCCTCTTCCTAAAATGCTTATTAATAAATTAGATTTATGTTGTAACATATTTCTGATATATGTGTATGCATGTGAATGCATACATATGTGTGTATATGTGTGTGTGTGTGTTGCATATGTGTATTCGGATGTATATTTGTGCATACAAAGTTATGTGTGTAGATACATGTGTGTGTATACATGCATGTGTGTGTATACATGTATATGTGTTAATATATATATATATATATATGTATGTATGTATGTATGTGTGAGTCTGTTTAGATGTGTATGTCCTAGTGATAATTATATAAATATGCAGAGTAATCTTATGCATAACTATAGAGATGATATAAATATTCAACATATGGTTTTCTGAGCTCAAATCTCACTTAGGTCTAAGAAACTCTTACTATTATAGTTGGAAACATGGATGAATGGGAAAGCATATGATCATATAGATGTATATATGTATATATATATATATATGTGTGCGTGTGTGTGTGTGTGTGTGTGTATTTGTGTGTTTGTGTATATCTATATGTGTGTGTGTTTGTATCGAAATCGGAAACCGAGCACTGGCGGCGGCGGCAGCGGAACAGCGCACGACTGCCTAAGCCAGCCACGATGGGCGGAGGCACTAGAGAGAAGAAGGAAGGAAGACTGAGAGAGAGTGAGGGTCGTGAAGCTGCAAAGCATGCAGCACCGTCGGCCAAGCACTCTGGTTGTTGGGCGAGTGCCAGCTGGATGACTCAGTGTTTAAAGCGCCGAGCTTACGATCATGAGGTAGTGAGTTTGAATCCCTGACCGGGCTGCGTGTTCTGTTCTTGAGCAAGACACTTTATTTCATGTTGCTCCAGTTCACTCAGCTGTAGAAATGAGTTGCCACGTCACAGGTGCCAAGTCGTACCAGCCTTTGCCTTTCCCTTGGATAACATTGGTGGCGTGGAGAGGGGAGACCGGTATGCATGGGCGACTGCTGGTCTTCCATAAACAACCTTGCCTAGACTTATGCTGGGAGGGTGACTTTCTAGAGGCAATCCCATGGTCAGTAATGACCGAAGGGAGTCTCAAAAATCTATCGCCATATTGCAGTTCACCTATTGTGGTTTATCATTTAAGCTTACCTCAATTCCTCTGTGGTGTTGTTTTGCATTTATAATAAAAAAATATATACAAATTATGAAAATAATCTTAAAAAATATGTAGTACTGTTTCTACTTCACAGATTTTCACTTATTGCAGTGGGGTTTTGGAATGTAACAACCATG
>NC_068990.1:57483589-57492344 GCF_001194135.2 Octopus bimaculoides | reverse complement strand
ATATGTGTGTGTGTGTGTGTGTGTGTGTGTGTGTCAGATTAGTACATACATTCATGCATGCATACATACTTGCATACATGCAAACAAATATGTATGTATGTATGTATGTAATTCTGACACCTTTTTTCTCTCTGTTATTTACTCTATCACTCCATTTTCCCTCCCTTCTCTTTCTATCAAAGACCTTAGGCTCGAAATGTTAAAGACTTTTCCATTTATTCCAAGTGTCAAACTAATACTTGCTGTTCTATCACCTGCCTCGGTCTTTTGATTTCTGTACATTTATATTTGTATGTATATATATACCTATACATATATAATTATATATGAGTGTACATGTATATACACACACAACTTTGGGTGTGTGGTAAGAAATTTAGTTCTTAGCCACATGATTCCATGTTTTATCCCACTGCAAGTGGCTTTTACTATAGATTTGGGCTGACCAACATTTTGTTTGTTGATTTTGTAGACAGAAACTAAAAGAAGTCTACATGCAAGCAGAATCATTAGAACATCAGACAAAAATGCTGAGACACATTTCTTCCAGCTTTTCTCATTTTGAGTTCAATTCCAACAAGTTCAACTTGCCATTTCATTCTTTTGAAGTTAATAAATAAGATACATAACTATTAAATACTGGGTTAATATAATCAACTTGTTCTTCTCTATAAAATTGCTGGGTTTGTGCCAAAATTAAAAACTTGTGTCTTTTCAATATTTTATACATTTGGGAAGATAAAATAAATTTTACATACGGTTTATGTATTTCTCTTTGGTATATTCTCTGATGTCTTCATTGTATTATGTTTGTGTTTGTATCCTTTTGTAGCTTAGTCTACCAATCTTTTAGAATATTTATAGTTAATTGATATTTATTTTGTTCTAAGGTGGTGAGCTTGCAGAATCATTAATACACTGGCCAAAATGCTTAGTGTTTCATCTGTCTTTATGTTCTGAGTTCAAATCCCACCAGGGTTGACTTTACCTTTCATCCTTTTGGGGTCGATAAAATACCATTTGAACACTGGGGTTGATGTAATCGCCTTAAACCCCACAAAAAACCTGCTGGCCTTGAAATCTATATTTGTTATATTCTATGTGTTTCTCTCTCTAGTGCATTATTTGTGGCCATGAATATAAATACTTTTCTTATTTCTTTATTGCCCACAAGGGGTTAAACATAGAGGGGACAAACAAGGACAGACAAAGGGATTAAGTCGGTTTCATCGACCCCAGTGCATAACTGGTACTTAATTTATCGACCCCGAAAGGATGAAAGGTAAAGTCGACCTTGGCGGAATTTGAACTCAGAAAGTAACGGCAGACGAAATACCGCAAAGCATTTCACCCGGCGTGCTAACGTTTCTGCCAACCCACCGCCAGAATATAAATACTATTCTGAGAAGTGTTTTTACTACTGGTATTTTGTAATTGTGATGGCTCATTCACTGTAAGTATATGTACTTGTTTGATTCTATAGCATATACTGATATGATGTACCTGTTTTTTGCAGTTTTACTTTCGTTTTTATTGCAATCTGTACTTTTATGTCTAAGATATGGTCTCTCCAGTTATCTATTTGAAGTTGTATATGACTATGGTATGTCCACACTTAGAATTTGCATCACCAGTCTGGAGCCTTCATCTTGCTCCAGGAAACTGTTCAGAAATGTGCAACCAGATGAATACCTTTTGTCAGGTATCTACCATACTCTAGGCATGGACACATTAAAGCTCCAAAATCTGGAAACTGACTTGGCAGACACCCACAAGATTATCCAACAACCTTGGGTACCTTTTTGAATTCCATATATCTAACACTCGTGGACATGCTTACAAAATCAAAAACAACACAACATCCATGACTTTTGAAAACATTTCTATGCTCAGAATTGCCAAAGCATGGAATAAACTACTTGCATCAGTTGTTACCTGTCAACACACTACATCCTTCAAAATTTCCATGCTTCCTGAAATTCGTCAACAGTACACCTGATGCCCTTACCCCGATTTCTTCTTTTTTTATTACTTTTTCACTGCACACTCCTTGTGCATATCCTGTGTGCAGTTCATGCAGTTTTGGTTAGTTTTTCTGATGAGTTGTAGTGCTCCTGAGAACTATATACAATAAGTTCATTATATATTTGTGTTATTCTTCATATTAAATTTTAGTACAAAGTTATCTTAATCATCTTCCTTTTGGTCTCCTTCTTAAGCGTATCTATTACAACTACTATATTATCTCCATATCTAGAGTACATTATGTGTCTATGTTTTGATGCTATTTTTTTCTCTGTTTGGATAAGTAGCGTGTTGCAGACATATTTCCCTAAAAGGCAACCCATGGCCACTCTGTCTCATCATCATTTAACGTCCACTTTCCATGCTGGCATGGGTTGGACAGTTTGACATGGAGCTGTACAGACACCAGCTGTCTGTTGTGGCATGGTTTCTATGGTTGGATGCCCTTCTCAACACTAATCACTTAACAGAGTGTGCTGGGTGCTTTTGTATAAAATTATCTTGTTGGCAGTGAAATGGTACTTCAGTTGTGTAGATCATAGTCAGTTTTCTTTTTTAATTATTTTTCTTTTATACGCCCTTTTAAAGCCTAGCCAGGCTCATGGGCCCAGTTTCCTGGTTTCTATGACGTATGTGTTCCCCCTCAGCTGGACAGGATGCCAGTCCATCACAGCTTTACTCAAGAAACAGGAAGAAAGACTGAGAGAAAGTTAAGGTGAAAGAGTACAACAAGAGTCACCACCACACCCTGCCGGAGCCTCGTGGAGCTTTTAGGTGTTTTCGCTCAATAAACACACACAACGCCTAGTCTGAGAATTGAAACCGTAATCCTCCGACCGCGAGTCCGCTGCCCTAACCACTGGGCCATTGCGCCTCCACTTTTTTTTAATTAGGCTGCTGGTATTGTGGGTGACTCATTTTTTGAATGTTTTTTATGTATTCTCTTAGTATTTACAGTGTTTCTATCACTGGGACATTTCTGAACAAACTTCATACATTTGATGTGGAGATGGTACCTATTGTATTTGTTTCTTCTAATGTCTGAAAAAATTCCTCAGACTATTTGTTTGCCAACTGAATATGTAAGTGTATTTATTTGGGATGTTATAGGCCTGAGATGGTTGTTCTGTTTATTTATTTTTGATTATTTTTGTGCATTTATGGCTACAATTAATTTGTTTGAAACTAGACGTAAAAGATTTAATTGAAACAAACAAGTCAACCTGACGGTACACAATGGTTTTAGGCACAGGCATGGCTGAATGGTTAGAAACTTGCTTCCTAGCCACATGGTTCTGAGTTTAGCCCCACTGCTTGGAACTTTGAGCAAGTGTCTACTACAAGAGTCTTAGACTGACTAAAGCCTTGTGAGTGGATTTGGTAGATGGAAACTGAAAGAAGTCTTTCATATATATGTGCGTGTGTGTGTGCATGTGTGTGTATGTGTGTAAATATGTATGTGTGCGTGTTTGTCTTTGTGTCTGTGTTTATCTCCCACCACTGCTTGAAAACTGATGTTGGTGTGTTTACATTCTTTTAACTTTGCAGTTTGGCAAAAGAGACAGATAAAATAAGTTCCACGTTTAAGATAAAATAAGTACTGGGATCAATTCATTTGACTAAAATTCTTCAAAGCATTGACCCAACATGGCCACAGTATAACGACTGGAACAAGTAAAAGATGTAAGAATGTACAGAGTCTTCTATTGCTTTTACCTTGCATATATTATGTACATAGTATGTTTCTGTTGTTTCTTACTTAACTCACCACTTGTATCATTCACACCTGTTAGTATATGTGCATCTTCATTCAGTTTTTCCCAATTTTTTTCTATTATACTGAACGTTCTTGTGTGTTGCTTTCGCTGCAATCTGGAAGTTGTCTGATATAGCAATTTTGGTTAGGTTCTTGTGCAACAGGTAACGTTTTGCTATTTCACCAGTTATATTTGCCAGTCAAGGACCAGAATATTGTCAGCTATTTTGCCATATATATATGGCAGGCAAAGCTATATTTCTCACTTAGCTGCCTTATTTCCTTTTACCTCACCTCTAGAGGATGCATTCTGACACTATCCTTTCATATGGACTTGAGTGAAAACAGCACACATAGCAGAATCTGCCATTGTCCTCTCACATTTTCTTTTGTCTTAAATAACATGGTAAGCTGAACTAGAAGTGATTTGCTAATTTCTATTTCCACAATGAGTCTTATCTTTTTTTTAATTTTTACTTTTCTACCAATATTTTCTTGTACACTTGTGCCACTCAAATAGAACTTTAACTTAAGAATATTCATCTAATGCTATTTCTGAAGTATTGAATTAAGTATTTGGCCTTACACACAAGAAAATAAATACAAACATTTTTTGCACCACATTATGCTTGTGTATCTTTTTATTGATGTTATATATTGGAACTGGTCTATGTCTGAATTATCAGCCAAACATGTTTGTTACTTTTTTACCAATATGCATTGCTTCCATTTTCAGCCAGCATTCACAACCTTTGTAACAGCACGTACTGGTTAATCACTTTTAAATGAGGTGCTACTTAGACTGGATTGCAGCAATGCTTTGAAGAAAATCTGATATCTGCAACTTTATTGTTGCTAACTCTTCAAGCCTAAATCTATGCCTAAATACCACACACACAACCTGTATAAAAATAATATATATATATATATGTATGTATCAGGTCATCTCAGAAGTTCTGTCCGAATTTTGAATAAAGAAAACAAGTGATCAAATGTTATATTTAATTGAAATTTAATCATCAATGTACTTTCCCTGATTATCTATGACTTCCTTCCATCTATTTATAAGCTTTCTAATCTCATCAATGTAAAACTCTTTTGGTTTCAAAGTGAAGAACTCTGAAATGTCAGTTTCGACCTCCTCCTGGCTTGCAAAAGTTATGCCCCCCAAATGATTCTGTAAACTATGAAACAAATGGTAGTCTGAAGGAGCAAGGTCGGGAGAATAAGGTGGATGAGGATTTTTTTCCCAACCAAGCTCTTCGATCTTCTGTGATGTGATCTTTGCAGCGTGGAGTCACACATCACTCCTTTTTGATTCACTAAAGCAGGTCTTTTTTTCTTCAAAGCTTGGTTCAAACACACTAATTGCTGACAGTAGACTTGAGCATTGATTGTTACATTAGGTGGTAATAATTCAAAGTGAATTACTCCTTTGCAATCCCACCAGATAGAGAGAAGAACCTTTTTCCCATGAAGTTCCCTTATCGGTTGTGGCTGAGCTTTTTCCCTTTTACCAAGCCACTGTTTATGACATTTAACATTTCGATAGAAGATCCATTTTTCGTCACCAGTGACAAGTCTATCCAAAAAGGGTGAAATTAGTTTGCGAGAATAGAGAGAAGAGCAGATGTCAACTCGGGATATGCAGTTGCTTTCGGACAATTCAGGAGACTCCCATTTTCCAAGTTTAGGAACCTTTCCAAGTTGTTGAAGAAGACATTGAACAGTTATATGGTTTGAACTAAGCATGGTTTGAATTGTGGTTTGAACTGTGGCATTCTTTAAGTTGACATCTGTGTCGTTAATGTAGGCAGCAAACAAAAGGGGACCAAGAACAGATCCCTGCAGCATGTATGTATATATGAATAAGAGTTATTTCCAAAAGTGATATATTCAGAATTGATTTCGAAGAGATATGAAATCCTGGCAGTTACCATTTTCCCTGTTAAATCAGTTTCATATGCCAGCTAACTGTGAATCTTGGTCATACCCAATTTAGCCATAAGCTGCTAGACTCTAGCGATTTTCCTCACTTGGTAAATCCGAGTGTCCTGCTCAGGACTGCATAGTTTCCATAGAGTAAGTAATAGTATTAATAATAATCAGGAGAACGGAGATTTTTCCACACCTATAATTTTATTAAATAGTTATTTACAGCATTCTTTTGTGGCCCTACACACATTTCAACTGCAATGATTGCACGCTGTTAGATGTGGATTCTGGGTTTAATGTCAGTACAGTATCATCATGGTGGTTGGGAAGCAAGCTTCTTACCCCACAGTCACGCCTGTGCCTATATATATATATACATATATATATATATATATATATTTGTATTTTTTTAGTCCCCATACCAGCTCTGTTTGAGGAGACATTTGTTCAAAGCCATTTCTGATTAGTAGCAGATAAGACTTTATTTATCTAACACCTCCTTTTCATTTTAATTAAGTATAATGTTATTTGTGTCAAAATCAGTCAATATTTTTAGCAGTTCAAGTGATTGTTTAAAGGCTCTCTTGTAGGCTGGTTTTTGTACACATAAGTTGTAGCTGTTTACTCACAGGCCAGCCTTGACTGAGTAGGCCCATGTATTCCGGCTGTCATCACCTGTTCTATTATTGTTTATTCTTACTTTCTCAAGCATAATGTGTTGTAGATTACATTATCTGTGTTCCTTTTTGAATTTGTATGGTATGTCTTGAGGAAGATTTGGTTGCTATTTCTAGCAGACAATGTAGCTAGATCAAGATTCTATTATTGGCTCTTATATGTATGTATCTGTTTTACTGCCAGATATTAATACTTCTATGGCATATGCCTATAACTAGATTCATTGGTGATATTGATACGTACATTTTGAGTTCACCGTTTAATTTAATTTGCCTTTATCTCAAATGTTCTGCATTAGCAAATACACTCAAATTCACTGGACTTTCAAAGTAGTTAGTAGAAAGTTCCTCTTGTGATATTACTATCTGGTTCATCACTTAAACATCTTAGACTGCTTCAGTTTTTGGCACAAACTTTGTAAATATAAATTCACAAGCATATTATCTATATTAACAATAATATTTTCAGTCTGTGTTCTAGGCAAGGCTTTGCTTAACAATGCAGTCTATGTTTGAAAAGACTATGTTTGAAAAGAAAGCAATGGGATGCATTAGATGATATATAAGCAGTGTATTTCATCAAAAATACAGTGTTAAACAGGTAAGATAACATCAATTTAGGTGCAGAAATAACTGTGTGAATATGGTGCTCACCTTCATAAGCACATTGTATTTGAGTTCGCTTGCTTTCTACATGGGAACTTGGGTAAGAGTCTTCTTACTCTAGCCTCAGGGTGCCAAATGCCTTGTGAGTGGAACTGCTTGATACAAACTGTATGGAAGCCTATTATGCATATATATATATATATGCATATATATATATATATATATATATATATATATATATATATATATATATATATATATATGCATGTGTGTGTATAGATGTGTGGATGTGTGTGTGTGTGTCATGGCATGTGTGACCTAGTGGTTAGGGTGATGCACACATGATTGCTAGATTGTGGATTCAATCCCTAGACCTAGGTGTACATGCTTTTGAGTAAAACACTTCATTTCACATTTCTCCAGTCTACTCAGCTGAAATGGGCAACCCAGCAACGAACCAGTCTTCCAAGTAGGGGGAATGTTGGTCTGCTCATGTAGCCAGTAGGGTTGCACCATTCAAAAACTAAAATGATGCAAAGCGCATCATGACCAGTGATGTATAATGACATCCAAAAGTTTGGTCATTCACGTGATCATGTGATATATATATATATATATATATATATATATACACTAGGGGAAGTCAAAAATTATCTGCACTTTTGCCATAACATATCTTTATAATTGTCACACTGCCTTCTGTTCATGTGTGCTTATAGTTGGTACTATTGTAGTCACGTGATTTCAATTTGAGCCTGAGCATGCAACTTTTCTTTCTGGCTTTACATCGTAAGCATGGCCACTCTTCTAGCAATGTGCACCAAAGAAGTACAAAGAGCAGTGATCTGAGAGATGGTAATGGTGAACCGATTCCCCATTACCATCTCTCAAGCTTGCTGAATCTTCTCATCAGTGGTAGAAGTTGATGGACATCCTTGCACCCTCTTCATTCATCATGACTTTCCAGCCACCTTTAAACTTCTCAATCTACTTATACACACTTCTTATGTGGTAGTGTACTGTTCCCATATTGTACTAAAAGCCTCCGATGAATTTCAACACCTGACACACCTTCCAACCACAGAAATCAGATCACTGCTTCTTGTTCTCTCTTCGTATGTATTGCTAGTGGAGCGGCCTTGCTTACACTGTAAAGCCAGAAAGAAAAACGGTGCAATCAGGTTCAAACTTCAATCACATGAACACAATAGTACCAATTATATGCTTGCATGCGCAGAAGGCAGTGTGACAAAAATAAAGATAGGTTATAGCGAAAGTGCAGATAATTTGGGACTTCCCTTCATATATATATACATATGTATACAGAGTTCAGTGAATAAAGTGTAGTTTAAATTACGCAAAAATGAAAATAACACTGACATCTCATTTTAACATTAAATTTACCAAAATTACATCAAAATATCTTGAAATACTAAAGAATAAATTCATTCAATAAAATTGCCGTTTGCTTAAACCAAGGCCTCCAGAAGACTTCAGAATCTCCTGCAATTCTTCAGAATGGTCTCCTTCTTTAAGTTGGTGATTGCTGCTATAACCCTTGCCTTCAGTTCATCTTTTGTGTGACAAAGAGTTTTATTGGTCTCTACATACATACATACATACATACATACATACATACATATACATACGAAGTAAAAAATGACAGCAAAACAGTTTGATGGATTTTTATTTAATAATAAGAAAATTCTAATATCATGACAAATTGTTTTGTAACTTAAAAACATGTAGATAATTT
>NC_068990.1:57481206-57483579 GCF_001194135.2 Octopus bimaculoides | reverse complement strand
ATTATATATATATAAGGCAGATAAGAAAATGGAGAGGATAATCAGGCTGAAAATATTCATCTATATCTATTTATTGATTGCAATCATATGTATAAGTAATCAAAATAAACAAATGAAATAAGCAAATAAACAAGTAAATAAATCATTCATTCATTCATTTACTTATTTTTATTTATCTATTTATTTACATGTTTATTTGCTTATTTCATTTGTTTACTTTGATTACTTATACATATGATTGTAATCAATTAGTAAATAGATATAAATGAATGTTTACAGGCTGATGTTTGTCAATTGATTATCCTCTCCATTTTCTTATTTGCCTTATATATAAATATATATATATATTTGTTTATTTATTTATATCAATATAATATAAATTATTTACATGTTTTTAAGTTATGAAACAATTTGTCATGATATTAGAATTTTCTTATTATTAAATAAAATTTCATCAAACTATTTTGCTGTCATTTTTTTTACTTTGTATGTATGCATTTATGTATGTATGTATGTACATACATATGTATGTAATGTATGTATATAACACACACAAACATGGATGGAGGCATATGTGTGTCTCTGTTAACTTCTTTGCAAGAAACCATTCAAGCAGAGAAAGGTAATATTGTGTTGATATTCCATTATAACAGATAGTTCTGTAGCTCTGTATTTTCAAAGACAGTTGGAATACACATCCCTTAGGTGAAAAACATTGTAAAGGTTAGCAACAGGAAAGGCTTCATGCAGTAAAATATTGCTTCAATAAGTTTCCATCTAATCTGTGATAGCATGGGAAAAAAGGCCATAACATGAACAAGCATGCTCAGCTCAAGAAAAATAATTATCAGACATTTATGAAAAGACATTATGTAAATGGCTGGCATATTTTACAAATCTTAGGGTTTATTAAATGTAAAATCATCCGATGAGGTTTGAACACATAGCAAAAAGGAATTAAACCAAATACTGTTAACAGATTTAGTCTACAAAAGCACCCTCTCTGGCAATCCATCACACTCCTTTCATATGAATAATAGAATAGTATCATATTAGAAATACATCAGTATCTAGATTAAATTTGTAATGATTGATCATGAATACATTTTAACCAGTATCATTGTACTGAAGCAGATGTAATATTGGATATTACTGTTGAATACTAATTTAAAATAGCTACCTATTCAATATATCTATTATGCTTGACAAAATATGCTAAGTACTCAACATCAATTTTACTACAGTACTCAATTAATAACTCTAAATGAAATATTGATTTCAAATTTTGGCACAAGGCCAACAGTTTTGAGTAAGTTGGAGAGTTGATTACATCGACTTCAGTGCTCAACTGGGACTTATTTTATTAACCCCAAAAAGTTGAAAGGCAGAGTCACCCTCAGTGGAATTTGAACTCAGAACACAAAGACAGAAAAATACCACTATGCATTTTGCCCGATGTGCTAACAATTCTGCCAACTCACTAGCCTTGACCCTAAATAATAAATTATTCAGTTTGTTTTCAAGAATATACAATAAATACAAAATGTATGAGTTTCCATTTTATCCAAGCATTTCGAAAGTACAGAAAATTGCTCATAATAAAGTCAGTATGGCAGTGCTGATAAGCTGTATGAGTGTGTAAGGGTGGCATAAAGATTTTATCATCTGTACACAATGCATCTTGTACCAAGGCAGATTTGACTTGGGAAGACCAGTGAAATATATTTTAGATTGGAAAGCAGTAAGGACAGCAAGTCTGGAATGTGCAAAGTTCATAATAATTCATTTTTTTATAGGTATACACTATATGCTGTATAAGTATTAATATGATAAAAATTGATTTGATACCAGGACTGCTCATTTAAGCTTATGCACTGTTATACCTATACCAGCCCAAATGATATAGTGCTTATAGTCATTTTTCATTTAGGTATGTCTCACACCCCTACACTAAATGTTGGTGGAGTTTAGGCACCAGTTGAATTCAGATGCTGTGGACTCATAGTTGAGTGTCTGAATAACAGCTTATAGCTTCATCAAAGCCTTGAACATGAAGTATTATATATATATGCGTACATATATATATATATATATATATATATAGTATTTTAACATGTATAAGGAACCCGGTTTTGTCAAAAATTAGGTAAAAAAAATGTGGGAGTTTTTTATACATGGATAGTATTTATAATCCCTTACAAAACCTTTTTTCCAAATTTTAAGCCCCCCAAATTAGGAGGTACCTTATACATGTGGGTTCCTCATACATGTTATAATATGGTACGTATATATATATATATATATATATATATTTATATATAGTTTTAGGGAAAAGAACCAAGTTTCATGAACTCATCGATGAAAATCCACTAT
>NC_068990.1:57479674-57480634 GCF_001194135.2 Octopus bimaculoides | reverse complement strand
CCAGGGGCACTGGCAACGATCTTACTTGGCCTGCCGGGTCTTCTCATGCACAGCACATTTCCAAAGGTCTCGGTCAGTAGTCATCGCCTCGGTGAGGCCCAATGTACGAAGGTCTTGCCTCACCACCTCAGCCCAGGTCTTCCTGGGCCTACCTCTTCCACGGGTTCCCTCAACTGTTAGGGTGTGGCACTTTTTCACGCAGCTATCCTCATCCATTCTCACCACATGTCCATATCAGCGCAATCGTCTCTCTTGCACACCACAACTGATGCTTCTAATGTTCAGCTTTTCTCTCAAGATACTTACACTCTGACGGGTAATATATGTAATACATGTATTTACAGACAGACAGACATATAGATAGATAGATAGATAGACAGACACACACACACACACACACACACACATGTGGCTTTTTGCACTTTTGCTTTCCTATAGGCATGTGGTTATTACATGAACCTGTGAAGTTCATCATAGCAATGTATAATGTTGGGACAATTGCAATGATAATCGTAATATTAGTTAGTCTGAATACATGAATACTTCTATAAAATTAATAACTATGAATGTACATTGATTCCTTATTCACTTTGAACACACTCCTTTTCATTCTTGCCCACAAAATGAACCAAAGTATGTGTATATTATATATATGAATTATATAATATATAATAACTATATATATACACATATAGATAGATAGATAGATAGATATTTGAGTTTTGTATGATTGCGCATAAAAGAATATAGTAATGAATGAAATTCCAACACAGTCTTATTTTCACGTTTTATTATTTACAATTTTTACACTTTTACAAAATTATAATAATGTAGTAGCAAGACAAAAACGAAATGATGGGGTAACTTACGAGCTTTCGTTTTTGTCTTGCTACTACATGTTTTATTATGATCTCCCTGATGAGAAACAAGTGATGATTCCAGCAGCCCTTTTTTTTTTTT
>NC_068990.1:57475840-57479664 GCF_001194135.2 Octopus bimaculoides | reverse complement strand
TAAAAGCCCTTCGGTATGTAAGTACCATTATCGGTGGAGAACTTATTTAAAAGTTCTTATACATTTATAAACATAATTAAGGGCTCAGCAAACAGTTGCTTCACCACATACCGAAGTTCAGAAATAGCAGCTAGAAAGCTGAGACTCCAACAGATAGCATTACTTGTAACTCACAAAGGCAAAACAAGAAGAAAGAACAATGAAAAGTAACCAGTCGAAGTTAATCATAGATGCGTTTCTGGATTAGGAGTGATAACACTCCATTTCCTTCATCGGTATGATATTCTAGTTGTAAATTCGACGGTGCTAGCAAAGTGTGCATGTATGAACAAGTGAACATCATGCATCGGCAAAACCTGAAAACACATCCGAACCTACATAGGCCAGCCAGTTCACTATTCCTCCTCAAGAAATTACCATGTGCGTCACAAGGTAATGTGGTGAAGCAACTGTTTGCTGAGCCCTTAATTATATTTATAAATATATATATAGATAGATAGATATATACATATATATATACACATACACACATATATATATATATATATACACACACACCCATATATATATATATACACATATATATATACACATATATATACACGTATATATATATGCACATATATATATATATATACACACACATATATGTTTATGTATGTATATACATATAGATGTATATATATGTATGCATATATATGCATATGTATATACGTATATGCATATGTATCATCATCATCATCATCGTTTAACGCCCGCTTTCCATGCTAGCATGGGTTGGATGATTTGACTGAGGACTGGTGAGCCAGAATGGCTACACCAAGCTCCAATCTGATTTGGCAAAGTTTCTACGGCTGGATGCCCTTTCTAACGCCAACCACTCTAAGAGTGTAGTGGGTGCTTTTACGTGACACCGGCACGAAGGCTAGTCAGGTGGTACTGGCAACGGCCATGCTCAAAATGGTGTATTTTACGTGCCACCTGCACAGGAGCCAGTCTAGCAACACTGGCAATGACCTCGCTCGAATGTCTTTTCACATGCCATTGGCACAAGTGCTGGGAAGGCAATGCTGGTAATGATCATGCGCAAATGGTGCTATTTACATGCCACTGGCACGGAAGCCAGACAACTGCTGTGGCAATGTATGTATGTATAAATACACACACACATGCACAAACATATTTATTTTTAACACTTTAACATATATAGTATGATATATGATCTATCTATATATATATATATATATATACATATATATATATATATATATATATATATATATATATATATAATTGTTAAAGAGGACAACAAACATTAAGGCAAAGCATACATCTCGAGTCTTATACAATATTATTACTGGAAAAAATTCAGTCTTATATCCCTGAGTATGGGCTATTCCAGCATCAGAGAGAAATAGGGAAAAATAGTGAAAATGAGAATGGTATATATTTTCTCTGGATGTTTACTATATTAGGATTTTAACCCACATGGATTTATGCAAGATTGCACCTAAGGACTTATGCCCTTGTTTTTACAATATCAGAAAGTTGAACTATGAACTTTTATGCTTCTTTTTTCTTCTTTCTTTCCATCTCCTTATTCCTTTTCTCCTTTCCTCTGTCATCATCTCATTAATATATACCATTCTTATTTTTCCTATTTTTCCCAATTTGTCTCTGATGACAGAATATCCCATACTCGGGGATATCCCAGAAACAGCTGTAAGACATTGAATTTTTTCCAATAATAATATTTTATATGTGTTGAGCTGTTTGCCTTGCCTTAATATTTGTTGTCTTATTTAACAATCATATATCCACTGCATAGGAAATCTGCAATGGCTCCATAACTACCATCTCAGCTATAACCTTGGAGCCCTAATAATCTGTTACAGCACTTACTTAGTGTACCTAATCATTTAGATCACCTGTGAACTAAACCCCATACTTTGTATGTATATATATAATCTTTTTACTCTTTATATATATTATATATATTATATATATATTGTTATAATATATATATTATAAAATATTTATCATATATTATATATATTATAATAATACATATAGGCGCAGGAGTGGCTGTGTGGTAAGTAGCTTGTTTACCAACCACATGGTTTCGAGTTCATTCCCACTGCATAGTACCTTGGGTAAGTGTCTTTTACTATAGCCTCGGGCCGACCAAAACCTTGTGAGTGGATTTGGTAGACGGAAACTGAAAGAAGCCCGTCGTATATATGTATATATATATACATATTTATGTATGTGTGTGTCTTTATTTGCCCCCCAACATCGCTCGACAACCGATGTTGGTGTGTTTACGTCCCTGTAACTTAGCGGTTCGGCAAAAAGGACTGATAGAATAAGTACTAGGCATCCAAAGAATAAGTCCTGGGGTCGATTTGCTCGACTAAAGGCGGTGCTCCAGCATGGCCACAGTCAAATGACTGAAACAAGTAAAAGAGTAAAAGAGTATATAAATATACAAGATATATGTAACATGTATATTCTTATAAACATTTGGTCGTTAGATAAATTCATTAACTTTTCCCATTTATTCTAATTCTTACATTTCATCAATGTTTTAACAAATCAGTCAATAATATATTCCCCTTTCTTCAGAACTTCTTGCCAACATTCTTCTAGCTTGTTAATGCCCCGATGAAATCATTGAGATGTGACACGAAGAATTCATCTAGCTTTTGCAGCTTCACATTATTGTTGAAGGAAATACCTCACAGACTGTTGGTAAGCAACTGGAAAAGGTGGTAGCCCGAAGGTACTTTATGAGGAGAGTTTGGTGGTTATGGTAGAACTTACCAACTGGTCTTTAAATAAAATTTTTGGCAAATTAGCAATGTGATGAAAGCATACCGAGTCACTGTTCAGATTGCTGGGCCTTACCCATCACATGGGTGGTGGCTGTCAGAGGAACATCCTATCTGTTGGATCAATTGATTATTAATCAACTTAGATTCTCGTGGATGAGCTTGTTCAATCAATTCTCCTTGAAATGAAGAGGCCAGACAGAATATGGTAAGACTCAGATGCTCAATTTACTATCTTTGAAGAGTATAAACAATTTATGGTGTAAACCATTTATTTACAATTCTTTTAGTAATAGCAGCTATGATAAAACTACAATAAAATTATTTTGCAATTTTACTTCATATACTGTTAGAAAGAAATGGATGAATTTATCCAACAAACAATTCATATATCATGCATATATGTACATATCATTTACATACATACCATATATATATTTTAAACACACATACACACACACATACTAGGCATTAATGTCTGAAGAAACACAGTAAAACTAAATGCTTTATGGATGTGAAACCCTGGGTAACCCCATAGACCAGCCATAACTATCTTTATCTAATTACTCTGCTGCTCCATTAGAGTGTGCTTCTCTTTCGGATTTATGATTTACTGATGATACATACATACATACATATATAAAAATGTACATTTATACACACACACACACACACACACACACACACACACACACACACACACACACACACACATATATCTATGTATTAATGTTTAGTTTTATGTTCAGTTGGCATAAAAATAGTTTTACATTAATCTGAGGGATATTCCATACTTTTGTAGACTACAATGTTAGTGTTCTTTAATGCTGGCAGTACTATTCTTGTTAAAGAATAATAAATACATGAATATCATATATGTATAATGCATATATATGTGTATATGCTATATATATATGAAGCATGAAGTATGCATATATATATATATATATATATATATATATATGAATGATATATTTATATGTATTAATATAT
>NC_068990.1:57474954-57475566 GCF_001194135.2 Octopus bimaculoides | reverse complement strand
TATATATATATATATATATATATATATATATATGTATGTATATGTATAACATAAGTGTGTATATGCATGTAACATTACTTTGAATTCGTTGTTCTCTTAGAAGTTGGTATGCAAATAAGATGTATTGTGATTCAATCATTTTCAGAGAGGGCAGGTGTAGTGCACAGGCATTTGCTTTCCTTTCTTTTTAAGCTTGAGTGGAAACTTGATAAAATAGCGTGCTTGTTAGCTGCATGTGAGGAAACTATCGCATTATTTCCATGTTTATCTATGTGTCATTCTTGACTGATGGATAAACATGTGTTCAGTTATTCATATATTTTGCACATTTCCATATTTATTGCTTGATATATTGAAGAGTAAAGTAATACATGAAATATAACTATTTGTGACATTATTTTGGTTGTCTTTATTTATCTATCCGTCTGTCCATGTTGGTTTTTTTCATATATTTTTTGTTATTTTACTCCAATATCATGGCTTGCTTTACTTTTGTTTTGCACATACATAGGCTTTTATGTTTTCTTTGCACTACTTTTTGACATGTGTGAGTGTGTGTGTGTGTGTGTATGTATATATATATATATATATATATATATATATATATATATA
>NC_068990.1:57474115-57474528 GCF_001194135.2 Octopus bimaculoides | reverse complement strand
ATATATATATATATATATATATATATATATATATACTTATGTATATATAACAGAAATCAATTACCCTACAAGTGCTGCGAATGCCTGTATTTTCCTGGCCTTTACTCTCAAACATATATATTTGATCTGTTATCTTCTTTCACTAGTTACAGTTGTTGGATTGCAGATTATGCTGTACCACTGCATTGAAGGGGTTTTAGCTGAAAGATATATCGAACCCCAGTACCTGTGTTTTAAAACTCTGATATTGATTCTATCAATCTCTTTTACTGAACTGCTACTTTACAGGGATGCAACCAAACCAACACCTGTTGCCAAGCAGCAGTAGGGGACAAATACACACCTGAAGACATGTTTGTGTGTGTGCGCGTGCACACACACACACACACACACACACACACACACACACACAC
>NC_068990.1:57471917-57474105 GCF_001194135.2 Octopus bimaculoides | reverse complement strand
CACTCACATTGATAAACAGATAAATATTTATATGATGGATTTTCCGCAAATTCACTCACAAGACATTGTTCAACCTGAGGCTATAGTTGAAGACACTTGCTCAAGGTGCCACACAGTGAGACTGAACCTGAAACCTTGTGGTTACAATGTGGGCTTTTTAACCACACAGCGAAGCCTGCACGCATGACTATATTACTGCATGCTAAGCTAACATGTGCTTTTTGATATCGTTTGATTTTTATAACTCTTACATAATATCTTTTGCTGTACACTTTTACTCTTTTACCCTTTGCTTGTTTCAGTCATTTGACTGTGGCCATGCTGAATGACCATAAGATTGCACCTAGTAAGTTACCCTCCAAGGCACTAGTCTGTGCAAGATTGTTTATGGAAGACCAGCAGTCACCCATGCATATCAGCCACCCATGTTATCCCAGGGAAAAGCAAAGACTGATACAGCTTGATACCAGTTACATCTCAACTCATTTCTACAGCTTAGTGAAATAAAGCAATATGAAATAAAGTATCTTGCTCAAGAACACAACACACAGCCCATCCAGGAATCGAACTCACTACCTCATGACTGTGAGACCGACACTCTAGCCACTGAGCCATGCGCCTTCACTTATCAAATGTAATGCTTATTTATTCACATTTTTTAATCAATCACTCATTAACTCATAGTTTCAATATTCCAATGATGTAATTCTCTTTTACTCTCTTTTACTTGTTTCAGTCATTTGACTGCGGCCATGCTGGAGCACCACCTTTAGTCGAGCAAATCGACCCCAGGACTTATTCTATCGGTCTCTGTTTGCTGAACCGCTAAGTTACGGGGACATATACATACCAGCATCGGTTGTCAAGCGATGGTGAGGAGACAAACACAGACACACAAACACACACACACATATATATATATATATATATATATATATATATATATATACATATATACGACGGGCTTCTTTCAGTTTCCGTCTACCAAATCCACTCACAAGGCTTTTGTCGGCCCGAGGCTGTAGTGGAAGACACTTGCCCAAGGTGCCACGCAGTGGGACTGAACCCGGAGCCATGTGGTTCGCAAGCAAGCTATTTACCACACAGCCACTCCTACGCCTATGTAATTGTTTATATTTACAATGACATTGTAGGGTAGGTGTGAGAAGTCAGATCTAGCTGTTTTGAACATTATACAGGTAGAATGTTTTGGCCGGATATGTCCAGTTTAAATGATGACAGGTTAAGCAATGAAGTGAATATCTCTCCTTCACTCACTACAAGTTAGTTTGTTTAAATAATTGGATCAAAACATTTTTATCTTCTTATATATAGTTAACAATTAAGAATGCCTCATTCATATTGGTGCCAGCAAGTATGGTATATAACCTGCTTATTCAGAGAAATATTGTTATTGTCATCATCATCATCGTCGCCGTTGTCATCTCACCAGCCTCATCCTTGTCATCATCATCTTTTACTTCTTCATTATCCTCATCGTCTTCTTCATCATCATCACATCATCATTTCTTCTTTTACTTCCTCTCTCCCCTCTTCTTCTTCTCTACCCTTCCCCCTTCTCTACCATTTCTTCTCCTTCTCCTTTCCCCCTCCCTTTTTCTTTTCTACCTCCACTCTCCTCCTTTATCTTCTTAGTCTTCTTGTCTTCTTCTCCTCCTTCTCCTCACCTTTGTTTTCTCCTGCTCTTCTTCTTCTTCTTCTTTGCCTTCTTTTTCTCCTCACCCCCTCTCTATCAGAAAGAGAAAAATAGATACAGAGAGAGAGAGAGAGAGAGAGAGAGAGAGAGAGAGGGTTTAAATACAGAGAGAGAAAGATAGATACATAATTCAATTTTCACTTTTTCTTACCCTCAATTCTTTGTCCCCACCCCATTTCTTTCCTCTCCATCATGTTAATTTCTTTCTTTACTCCTTATCCTTTCTTTTCTCTATTCTCCCTTTTCATCTTCTTCTTCTTCTTCTTGTCTTCTTCAAACATCTGTGCTTTCCCTCTTTTTCCCTTTGCTGGAGATTTTACTCTCTCCTCACTTTTCTTCCTTGTAAATGCTATATTTCTCTGATACCCTCACTTCCTAGATCTCCCCAACTCTAGTTCCTTCTCTCTCTCTCTGTATGTATCATCCCCCTTCTCTCTCTCTCTCTCTTTATATATATATATATATATATAT
>NC_068990.1:57469517-57471887 GCF_001194135.2 Octopus bimaculoides | reverse complement strand
ATGCATATATATGTACATGTATGTATATACGTTCATCTACATGTACATATAGATACATAACTGGGTACATGACGTGGTAAAAGAACAAGGACAAAATGGTAAACAAGGTGCAACAAACAAGCAGGCCACATAGAAACATCCCCTTCATCAGCTGCCACCATTAAAACTCCGGCGTTTCGAAGAATTAAGGCAGATATATATATATATATATATATATATATATATATATGAATTTCTTTCTGGATCTCTCCACATCTCTTTATCTATGCCTCTTTTTCTGTATCTATTCCTTTCTCTCTGTGTCTATCCTCCTCTCTCTGTATCTATTCCCCCTTCTCTCTGTATCCATCCCCCTCTTTGTATCTCACTCCCTCTCTAGTATCCATCCCCCTCTCTCTGTATTTCACCCCTCTCCCAGTATCTAACTCCTCTCTCTCTCTGTGTATAACTTCCCTCTTTCTATATCTACCCCCTCTCTTTGTATCTCTCCCTCTCCCTCTGTATCTGCCTCTCTCTCTCTCTGCATCTATTCCTATCTATCTCTCAATATATCTCCCCCCCTCTCTGTATTTAGCCCTTCTCTCTCTCTCTCTCTCTCTCTCTCTCTCTCTCTCTCTGACTTCTGATTCTGTTTCCTCCTTCATACCCTTTCTCAGCTTCTCCTCTTCTGCTCCTTAAATCCATGGTCTCCCTCTACCTTCCACACCTAAAATATTTTGGCTCTCTTTTAAATGGCATCTGATTTTCTTTGCTACCTCACTTCATCTACATGCTTCTCCTCTCCTTCCTCATCTTCCACTACCCCTTCTTTTTCTTCCTCTTTATTTTCAACTGTTTTCCTCTACCCTTTGATTGTTAATCAGCTTTCTCTCTCTCTCTCTCTCTCTCTCTCTCCCTCTCATTCTTTATCTATTTTCTCTCCCTCTCTCTCTTGCACATTCTCTTGCTCTCTCTCCCTCTCCTATTTATTCATTTATTTATATCTTTATTTATTTATCTATTTTTACTTTACTGACAAAGTGACCAAGTGAGTTATATCCCTTGAGCTAACACTGGTCAGTGGTTAGGTCCAAGTGGCTGAAATAGCAGTCAGTGACTGGACAATGTCATACTATTTATATTTGTTCAGTAAATTTAAAATATTTTAATAACTAACATATTAAAGCATAATATAGTTAGTCTTATTATTCCAAATAATTTTCAACATAATCCAGGATATCTTGAAATTAAAATTTTAAATATATTTCCTGGTTTTAAAATTTAAGGGTTAATTTTTTTTAAATTTCATTTAAAGGTGTTATATTGTTGTACCAAATATGAGGAATCTGGTTTTTGAAATACAAGTTGATTAATTCTTTTATTCTTTTATTTGTTTCAGCCAGTTGACTGTAGCCATGCTGGAGCATTTTATTTCAGTAAGAATTTTATTTAGTAACAAGCACATTAAAACAGAATATAGTTAGCTTTAATGTTTCAAATAATTTCCAACATAATCCAGAATATTTTGAAATTAAAATTTTAAATATATTTCCTAGTTTTTAAGTTTAACTGATAATTTTTTAAAATTACATTTAACGATATTATAGTTTTGTATCAGATATCAGGAATGAGGTTTTTTGAAACACGGGTTGATAAATGATATCTTTTTTCTTTTTTAGGCTAGAATTTTACAGCATCTTTTTCTCAATACTTATGTATGAAAAATCTCTATATAAATGATTAATTGCTAGTAAATATTAATATGATAGTGAAATAGAAACAGAGTAGGGGAAAGAAAGGAGTGGCTATGTGGTAAGTAGTTTGCTTACCAGCCACATGGTTCTGGGTTGGTAAGCCTATGTAAGTGCAAGACAAAAGTAAAGCAAACCATGTTATTGTGGTAAAATAACAAAATATTAGAGATATTGTTCTGAACAAATATTAGAGAAATCATTGAATATAACCATTGCATCATCATGAAGAATTAAATTACTAATGAGGACTAACAGTAAAATATTCCCAATTTTTATCAAAACTATAGGGATATTAATGCTATGGTAACAAAAATATTACAGAAAATACAAGTGTCATAAATTATATACATATATCTACAAGCGTGTGTTTATTGTTTGTGTATATACATACACACATGCATACATATATATGCTTTTGTGTATCTATATATGTAGAAACATATAGGTATGTGTTTATATCAAGTGTGTGTATATATATATATATATAAAACAATAATATATATATATATATATATATATATATGTATATATACATCCATATATATATATATATATACATGCATATATATATATATACATGCATATATATATATACATGCATATACATATATACATGCATATATATATATATATATAT
>NC_068990.1:57459286-57466391 GCF_001194135.2 Octopus bimaculoides | reverse complement strand
TATATATAGTTTTAGGGAAAATAACCAATTTTCAAGAACTCATCGATGAAAATCCACTATCACATATAGAAAAATTAATAATATATATATATATATATATATATATATGAGAGCATGTGTGTGTATATCTGTGTGACAGTGTGTGTAACTAGACTCTGTATTTACTCTAAGTGATTGGTACTAATGCACAACACTTTTTGCTGCTTTTGGATATTAGGGATTTCAAATTTTCACCATTGTTTAATGTATGTTATCACAAAATTAGCTCATCATATTCATGTACATACCTGTACACCTAAATTTTGCAGGTATTCTTAACTTTTTTAACAACTCCCACAACACTTTTTCAAATGCATTTTTGTGTTAACAAAATACTTATATTCAGGTATTGTACCTGCTCTACACTCTTCTTCTGGCATTGTTTTACCATATTAGCAATGACCATTTCACCAAGGAAACCACATTAGCTTTCATGCAGATGATTGTAGGTGGTGAGATGGTTATTGATGTAATTTAGGAATATTCTCACCAAGATTTTGCCATCATTCTACATGAGGAAAATGCTTCTAGCTTTTGTATAACTATCACCTTTGTTCTTGTATATAAAACTGAATAATTGTAACATACTTGAACTCCTGTGAAGTGTTGCCCACTGATCACACAAAAGTAGACAGCACAGTTAGTTTTTCAGTGTGCATTTCACCACCCTATGGGATATTCAGCAATAATTAAGTCAACACCTGGTGCCTTGTTACAGTACAGTAACCTTATAACAGAATTGATCTCAAAAGAGTTAGGAACTTCACTAAGAGCCAGATTGATGAGCATCTGCCCCAGATTGTCAATAGATTTCTCATTTATGCCTCATAGTTTCTTCTTTTTTACAGAATATTTTGAAAGGAAAGTTTTCAGCCCATTGGTCATTCACATATAGCTTCTATGCCTGTGATATGTATACTTCCATTTGCTGTAAGAATAGCTAAAACACCCTCATAATTTGGGACATAAAATCGTACAGTCTTTAAAAACAGGGTTTTTTTGTATTATTTGTGTTAACAAACATTTCTGTCTTCTTAACCCATTCTTGAACCCAGTTATTTTTCATAATCCTTAATTTTTTTTTCCTGGTGTACCCTTCTACATGAGTGCACAGCTTGAGCCTTTGACAATAAGTTTGAGTCACTTCTGACAATATTGATAAACTTATTCTTCATGTAAAGAAGGCACTGGATTTCATTTTTATTTTCATCAGGCAAATCCTGGTACTGTCTACTTGGATGGTCAAGAATGTCAGCTGCAGAGGTTTAGGGATACTCTTTTAAAGTCATCCATTTCCCTATTAGCCTTTTCTTTATAACTCTTGCTCAGAATTCCTTATCTCACAATTACCCTTCTCTTATGACTTTCACTGTAATACATTACAAGTGTGATTAAGTATACTAGTGGGCTTCTGCTCATGCTAGAGATTCCACAAGAATCCCCTACAATACACCATTTCCCCCCTCTCACTTATTACTCTAGCTCACTTACCTATCTTGAGGCATATAGATAAGCAATCTTATCAGATCTGCCTGTGCTCCATAAACTCAACTTTATACTTCTCACTGGGCATTTGGTAGTGATATTCATCTGTCACTCTCTCCATTTATCCATGTCATTATTCTCTATCCTCTCTATTCCTGGGGCCACAATAAGTCATACTCAGTATATTCTGTTAAATTAAGTGTTAGGAGGACTCTTTAGTCTTGTCTAAGACATGACAATCTTTCTCTTATGCTTGTGCTATGACAAAATATACTCTGTGCACTGTTGTGTCTGTGTGTATAAGTATATATATATGTGTGTGTGTGTGTGCATGTGTGTGTATGTATGTGTATATATATATATATATATATATATGTATGTATGCATGTATGTATGCATGTATGTATGTGTGTGTATATGTAAATATATATATATATATATATAAGGTTGAGGAGGGTATTGGATTTAACCAAACCCAAGAGGATACAGGTAATACCGAGTAAGTGCTGTATACCGACTAAAACTATCCGCCTATGGATATAATAATCGATTCCTTTATTTTTTCTGTCTCCGATGAAGGGAAGTACTGGATCTTCCCAGAAACAGCTGTAAGACTGTATCCATAAAATATTTCTCCAACCTTACCATTGCTCTCTTTTTCTTTTTATTTTTATATTTACATATATATATATATATATATATATATATATATGAGGTCTGATCACTAACTATCCGGACTGTTGCCATAGTAATGTAACTAAGATATGCAGCGTGAAGCCGCTTGGTACAGATTAGTTTTGAATTCTGCTGTGCAAGCTCATTAGGTTTTAACGTTCTAGTTCACTTCCGTTGTTTACAACAGTGCTTGGGAGGAAGATGTGTAGTGTGTGATTGTCGCATTGACCATGACAGAGAAAGTTCTCATGGTGATACCTGCTCAGAGGCTTACACAAAGAGGCAGAAAGTGCATGGAGAGGAGTGTATGAGCTGCACACAAGTGTACAGGTGGTTCAGATGTTTTCAAGATAGCCAAAAAAATGTTGATATTGACGAAAATTCTGGGAAACTTGCAACCAGCAGAACTGAGAAAAACATCACAGATATGCATGCAGCTGTGAGAAGAATTCGTTGAATCCCCATAGATGAGTTATCAGAGGATGTGCAGGTTAGTTACAGTTCAATTCAGTTCATTATCACTGAAAATTTGGGTATGAGATGCATGTCTGCTAAGTTTATGCCAAAACTGCTTTCAGCTGACCAAAAAGACACTCAGGTTTCAGTTGCACAAGATCTCCTTGACTGAGTCAAGAATGATGAAAATTTTCTGAAAACTTTGCATAGGCCTCTGAGCAGGTATCGCCAATCCTTTGGCAAAATTTGATGAAGACTCTCTGCTCAACATGGTCAATGTGATAATCACACGCTACATCCCTTCCTTCCAAGCTCTGCTGTAAACAGCAGAAGTGAGCTAGAACGTTAAAACCTAGTGCACATGCACAGCAGAGTTCAAGATCAATCTGTACCAAGTGGCTTTACTCTGTGTACTATAGCAACAGTCCGGATACTTATTGATCAGACCCTATATATATATATATATATATATATACACACATCCACACAGACATACATACACACCCATATGTGTGTCTACACAACCGTATGAATATAATTCTTTCTCTGTGTGTGTATGCCTATATGTGTGTGTATGTGTGTGTGTGTGTGTGTGCATGTGTTTGTATTACATATATATATACCATCATCACCATTTAAGCAGATGTTAAATGATGATGATGATAGATATATATATTATACACACCACACACACATACATAAGTACACACATACAAGTTGATATAAAATTCATTAATATTGTAATGCATCATGATATATTCATATGTATATATATGTATATTTATTGATAAATCCCACTTCCTTGCACATGCATTTGAACAGAGATGTGGTATACATTACTATACACCAAATCTGTGTAAATACATGTGACTGTTCCTGAGACATCGAAGGTGGTGAAACAGTTGCTTTTAGTCTTTATTAGAAAATTTATAGATAGAAATTTTTAAATCTTGTTTTGATTTATACTCAGTAGACTTATTTAATACAACCTGCACTTGACAGCTTATTTTATCAGATTCAAGCAGGTGGAAGGATCTTGTATCTCTTACAACAGTGTTCTGTAACCAAAGACCCAAGTGTCTATAGGTTATGTCTAAGGCCTGTATGTGAAATGAAAATTTATGATCACTGAAGGAAAGCAAGAGAGAGAGTGAGGTAAACAGAGAGAGAGAGAGAGAGAGATGGAGGGAAAGAAATAGAGAGTAAAAGTCAAACATAGACAGACATACACATAGGAGGGCTGAGAGAAAAAGAGAGAGAGAGAGAGAGAGAGAGAGAAAAAGAGACAGAGAATGTGTGTGTGTGTGTGTGAGCAGTGCAACCACAGAATAAGTATAAAGAGAGGGAGAGCACAAATACAGAGTAAGTATAGGAAAGAAAAAGAGAGAGGGAGAAAAACTTAAACTGGCAAAGAGAGAGAGAAAAATAAACAAAGAAATGGAAGGATGAAAGTGAGGACAGACTAACAGTGATATAGAAAGGAGAAATGAAGATATTTAGAGAAACAAAGGAAGAGTGAGGGAGAGGGGAGAGAGAGCAACAAAGTCAGAGAGCAGAGAGAGACAGACAGAGAACAGAAAGAGAGAAAGAGACAGAGAGAGAGAGACAGAGACAGAGAAAGACAGACAGACAGAGGGAGAGAGAGAGAAAGACAGACAGACAGAGGGAGAGAGAGAGAGAGAAAGTGAGAGATCCTAAAAGAAAATATTTTTCATACTTAACACATAAAACATTGTTCTTACAATGAAGAGCAGTCACCTAATAGGAAACATGGTAAGCTGTGTTGTAGTATTAAAAACGTTGAGGAAGTAACTGTTCTTTGGACTCGGAAAGCCGAGTTCTCAAATCCAGAAACTTTACTACTGCCTTAACATACTACCTTGTTGCTACATTAAGAACGAAGAAATTTGTAAAATAAATTGACACTGAATATTTGTGGACATTTTGCCATGTATGAGAACGTTTCAACCATCATCTAATGATCCACGAATTCTCTTTCTATCTGATACACCTAAATCACTGGTTCTTAACCTGGGTCTATACGATCCCTGGGGGTCCATATAAGATTTTTTTTAGGGTGTGGTCCACACAAGCATAATAGTAGATTGGGGGGTCTACAATAGTATTATAAGGGTCCATAAAAAAATTGCATTAGATAGATTTCTTTCTCTAAAGTTTTATATAGTTTAGCATATTTCTGGTCACTGAAGCATGTTCTCTTAGAGAGTGCTAGTGTGGAGGCAGGTGGCTTGGTGGTGAGGGTGTTAGACTCATGATCATAAGATTGTGGCTTCAATTCCTGGACTAAGCGATGCATTGTATTCTTGGGCAAAACACTTCATTTCACATTGCTCCAATCCACTCAGCTGGCAAAAATGAGTAATCCTGTAATGGACTGGTGTCCCATCCAGGTGGGGGAATATATACACCATGGAACCAGGAAATCAGCCCTTATGAGTCAGCATGACTCAAGAAAGTAACCTTTACTTTTTTCTAGAGAGTGCTTGTGCAAACCCATATGAGTGAGTGAGTGAGTGAGTGAAAAAGAAAAATGTAAGAATTTTGAAAGAAGTATTTATAAAACTAGTTTTAAAACATTGAATGACTCTGAGGGCCTACCAGAATAAAATAATAATTAGAGAGGCCCATAGGTAACATATGATGTAAACCAAAGATCTATAACAAACATCTAAAACAACACCAGAAGTTCTCCTTCTCTATTGCATGCAAAACCATCACCATCATGTTGGATACGTTGAAAAGCTGGTCTAGAGAGTTTGCAGAGTTATAAAGGCAGATGTGAGTTCAGACACGTGTTACAAGGTAACGTGTGCTGAAATATTTCTTTTTAGTAACGTATTCACTATTTCAAGTTTAGTTTAGATTTAGAATTCTGATAAAATACACTTCCTTCCATTTTCAGAGTATAAATATTTTGAATTTTCCATTCACACAGATGTCTAGGTGTTCACTGCATGGAACATTTCCAAATAGGATGGTTTGTTGATTTGTTGTTTATGAACCCTAACCTGGTCCATTCATTTGTTCCTGTTTGGTCAATATAGATCATATTGCATTGTGGACATGTGATGCTGTGGTTTTGCAATTCATATCTGCATTAACATTAAATTCCTTCTCATTCTTGAACTTTTTAGTTTTACCCTGTTCAAGCAACTCACATCTCTCACAACGGTGATCTTATTCATAATTTTCTTTATCCAAATTAAATTTGACCTTTGTTAAGAATCTTTTGAAATTTGGCAATTGTCTTAGGTTGCAAATAATTTGCATGTATATGTGTGTGTGTGTTACATCTAAGCATGTATGCACGTGTGCACCTTACAGTTTCTATGAACCAGTTCTATTCGCAATGCATTGGTGAGTCTGTGGTTAAAGAAGAAGCCAAATGTTACAGTTTCATATTGGTGAAACAAATTCAGAACTACATAGTTGCAAAGTGTAATTCTGAACCACATGGCTACGCCGGCTAATGCACACACACACACGCACACACACAGACAAGCACATACACAGAGTCAAGGTCCACAACAAAATTGATATTTATTTTAATATAAATATTTGCATTTCCCTATGTATTTTGCATGTATATTCTTTCATGTATATTAAATTATTATTAGGGCTTTGTATCATGCATCAGTTTATCTAACTATAACAAAGATATATTGAGGGTTATGGTTTTTCCTTGTGAAAATAAGTGTGTTACACATGCACATATACATATACATTCATAGATACATTTACATCTTAAATATATTTATCTGTATACATGTGCATACATGTGTGTATATATATATATATACATATATATATATATATATACATACACACATACATACATATATACACACATACATACACACATATATATACATATATATACATATATATATATATATATATATATATACTATATCTTTACATACATTTATACATACATACTATCATGATATACGTGTACGTAATATATACATATGTATATGTAAAATATATGTATAATATATCTGCATGTGTGTGTGTGTATCTATGTATATATGTCTGTGTGTATGAACATACAGGAATGTGTGTGTGTGTGTGTGTGTGTGTGTTAATATGTGTGATGTGTATGAATGTTTGTGTGTTTCACAGATTTATTGATGCATGCTGCAAAACCATAATAATAATCTAATATACATGAAAGAATATACATGCAAAATACATTGGAAAATGCAAATATTAATAATAAATAAATATCAATATTGCCTTGGACAGTGAGTGTACATACAGACATATAAGCTAGAGTATGCAATTTAAAAAAATATAACCCTATAACTGAAGGATGGTACATGTGGCATTTATGTTCCCTCTTTCCAGGAGTGTCACATAAAAATGAAAGATTTATATTGAATTTGAATATACTGTTTGCATTCATTTATATATATATATACATATA
>NC_068990.1:57455202-57459276 GCF_001194135.2 Octopus bimaculoides | reverse complement strand
TAGGCATGCATTACCTTCATTGCTTTCATACTGGAAATGCCACGGGGATATATAATTTAATATCATAAGGCAGTGTCTTTACTAATATTATTTTATGCCCTCCCACTTTCAAATTGCAGAAATAGAAATAAAATTGTTTTATATTCGATTGCAATGAGATAGTATTTTTCTAATATGAAATCTGCAACAATAGAATGTTTCTAGCCGGCGGTATAATGTTATTTCAATTAGTGACCTGGCCATTTACCAAAACCATTTACAATGCATAATTATTCAACTGAACAAGCAAAAAAGTAAAAAGCATTAATCCTGAAATTATGTCAAGCTGGTGGAGTTCTATCTTGCAAGCTGTTCACTTGTGAAATAGCCAACTCCATTCTGTGGGAGAGAGGGGAGGAAAAAAACTTTGTCAAACTGCCCACTGTATTATTGGCAATCTACCATACCGGTCACTCAAGTACAGTTCTAGTGTATTAAATTAAATAATTGAATGGATATTATAGCGATCTGAAACCTTTGATTTGGGATATTAAATGTTGAATATAAACCTTTTGTTTGTTAAGCTGAAATCTCTGAAGCTCTTAAAATACTGAAATGGTCTTATGTGAAGCACATGTTTATGAATGCTTAGCTGATTACTGGTTAGACATTTTATTGAATAGTGTAGCAAAAGCTTTTGTTTCCTTGGTACAGAACTAACTGCAATGTCAACAGAAAATGTATTAGCAGGGAGCTGGAAATAATATTGAAAAAAAGGGAACTAAGATAGGCTATGATAGCAATAAAATAAGTACTGGGGTTGAGTTAACAAGTAAAGATTCAATGATTGTGCTCCAGTATGGCCGCAGATAATGACCGAAAGAAGTAAAAACAATTGTCCTCTCCATGATGCTTATTTACATTTCATTCCACAAAGCCAGCAAGAATGATATCAACCTGGTAACAGATAGATAGTTGGCCAACCTACTTTGCTAGCCAGCTGAAACACTTTTTAGTAAGAAAGAATTTCATTAAGGAATAGATCAAAATATTGACCACTTAGAAAGAAACCTCAATATTTATATGTTCTAAACCATCTAGTTAGAGTAATAATGCTCCTTATTTTGTTCATGCAGTAAAAATGGGGGAAAAAATCACTTCTTTATTAATATTAATATTAATATTAAGTGTGGACAATGTCTGCTCTGCTTAGGGAGAAAGTATAGTTGATTGAATCAATCAATTAGTTACTCTTATTTCATTGAATTCCCTCCAGTAAGATGAAAATTGAAATAAACCTGAATGAAGTAGGACTGCGTAAATATATAGCGCCAACCGTTATCAGTCTCCTACTCTACTTTTTGCTCCATTTCATTGTAATTTATTGTTTATTAATAATGGTAGATAAAAGACTGAATTTTGGAAGAAAACAATATAGTTAATTGAAACAGCTACAACAGATTACTGGTACTTATTTTCATTGACACCAGAGACATAAAAGACAAAAAATGAGTTCCAATAAAATTTGAATTTGGAACTGAGAATACATTTTTCTACTATTCTGAGCATGTATGATCCTTACTTGTTAATTAATGGTAGTCTCTCAGACAAAGAAAAATGGTTCAGCAATTTCTTGTTCAACAAGCTGCACATATGATTTTGTTTATAGCGATCAAATGCTTGTGCTACACATATAAGCTCACCCACTCCATCAAACTGACATTGCCTGTACAGGTGTGCAGTGTGCCACACATCAGATGTTGAAGTGATTGCAGCATGATGTGAAGTATTTTGCTCAAGAATATAGTGCAATGCCTGGTCAAAGAATCAGACCCATGATCTTGTAATCATGAATGCACTCTTATATACCCTTTTTACCCATTTTAACATTGTCAAAATTTTGAAGATAGTTATATAAATAGGGATAACAAACATACAGAAGCATCCAGTTAACCTTTATTGCCATAAATAAACCAAATACAACTGCTCTCAAAGAGGACAATGGATTATTTTGGGTTAATATGCCCCATTAAATGATAAAGTGATGGTGGTGATAGGAAGCAGTAAAACAAATAATAGTGTGTTGATTTAAATGCTTTCCAGTATTTATTTGCACCTCTTTTCAATTTGAATCCAGACTTTATTGAAGATCATTTTTATCCTGTCAACCATCTGAGGTCAATAAAACAAGTAATTATAATGAAATTAGAAGTTTTTCAGTGTATTTTAACTCTCACATCTCCCAATTGGTTGTGTGCCTTATCAGAAGAAAACAAGTTATTAGAAAATAGAAGTAAATTGTGATTATAGAATTTTTTAAAAATGAGATTTTGTCAGTGAAACAAATTGTTCAACACTGCAAATTATATATCAAATTCATTCCTACAGTTTTGTGGTTCAAATCATAATTAATTGAATTTTAAACTGTTATTCCCTATTTTCAAATCTATAAGATAAATACTAAAGTAAATATATGAGAGTGACATAAACTCTTGTATCCACCTCAGGTTAGTTAGATAACACCCAGTCTGTGACATACAGGAACTTTTATTCTTATTTGAAATCTGGTTTTAAAACATGAAAAGTAAAATGTTGAAATCAAAATACTAATTTGATGTTAAGCTTTAAAAAGTTTTCTAATTATACCTGTAATTAGCATTTTTTTTTTTTTAGTATTTATATTGAATTTATATTTTCATCTTTAGCCTGTTTCAGTCATTGGACTGTAACCATGAAGATTTCAGTCAAACACATTGATCCCAGTACTTATACTTTATGTCTGGTACTTATACTATCAGTTATTTTTGCTGAAATGCTAAGTTACATGGGTGTAAACATCAGTTGTCAAATAGTGGTGAAAACTAGCAAAAACACAAAGATACACACACGCATATCTATATATGTATATCATAGGTTTCCACACAGTTTTCATCTGCTAAATCCACTCACAAGGCATTGTTTGGCCAGAGATATAGAAGACATGTAGCCAAGGTGCAGTGCAGGGAGACTGAGATGAAAACTTCTTGCTTGCAAAGACTGCTTCTTAACTACACAGCCATATCTTATAGCTATCAATAAATTTCTAGTTTTGTTACCAGAAAAATATATCAGAAACAGCTATTTTTTAGAAGTAAGCATTGGCAAGGAAGGTGCTCTCATTGGCCTAATCCAGTTGTATATCATAGAAAATCCATATATTTCTTGGTTTAAGATCTAATTATTGGACTGGTATCATATTAGGTGGTGAGCTGGCTGCAAGGTCGATAAAATAAGTACTGGGGTCAAAGTAATCAACTTAGACTTACCTGCTGCACTGAAATTGCTGGCCTTGTTCTAAAATTTGAAATCAATATTATTGAAAGCCTGTAAGGCACACTGGGGAAAAAGCTTAGTAGCATTTCATCCATTTTTACATCCTGAGATCAAATTCCACCAAAGTTAACTTTGCCTTTCATTCCTTCCAGGATCGATAAAATAAGTACCAGTTGAGCACTGGGGTCGATATAATCAATTTTAGCCCCACCTCTGAAATTATTGGTCGTATGCCAAAATTTGAAACCAATATAGCTTTTATAACCCGGGTAAGACATGAGGAAAAACAATGCAGATGAAAAGCAAACAAAAGCAATGACCAAGAGTGCAAAGTTAACATAATAATACAGTGAAGGAAAGAGAAAGCCGTCAACTTTCAGACAATTAGCCATTGTCAAAATAGATGGAAAAATGGAAAGGAAACATTGGAAAGGAAAACATAAAAATAATGTTGCGTCAGAGATACAGCATGGCAGACAGAGTAAAGAAGGTGTTTATCAACAGAAAAGACATTTAAGATTAAATAAATGTGACAAGTGTGAAACACGTTCATGTATGTGTGAGTTAATAGGGAGATAAGCATAGTCATAAATGAATGTGTGTATGTGTGTGTGTTTGTATGTGTTTATGTGTGTACTAGTGGGGAATAAATATATGGTGGTGTGCAAAGGTGTGATGTTAAGTAAGTTGTGTAAGCAAGGTGTCATAATGTATGGTGTGGTTGGTGAAGTGTGTGTGAGATTGTATACATAGAATGTGGGTCGTAACATATATATATATATA
>NC_068990.1:57453116-57455161 GCF_001194135.2 Octopus bimaculoides | reverse complement strand
ATATATAGGAAGTGGGTGGTGTGGCCTCAGCTACTCTTTAACCCTTTGATATACTTCTCCAATTATTTCTCCTTCCTTCCTAACCAAATCCAGTTACTTTTCCTTTTGCAGAGAATTTTACCAGCTGGTCACTGATGTGGCTATTGACACTAGAATGGGCCACAACAATGCTAACCTGTTTATTGATGACTTTAGAATTCACATCTGTCTTCCATACCTCTCTCGGCTCTTTAGAAATCTCCATTTTCCTAATTATCTTATTTCCCCACTTCCAGCTTTTGCAAATCTACCAACTTTTACTCTAACATTGATTTCACTACACTACATTCACACTAAATCTACTGTCACCCTACTCACAATTCTACCATTGCCACTGTAGTTGAGAATCTGATTTGAGGTTTAAACATGCCAAATGGTCAACTTTTTCCTACAACATGGTTATCCCAAGCACATATATATAGACATGCTTCCCTGCATTTTCCCATGCTTGTCACACTTATTTTTCTTTCCACACATGAACTCTTCCCTGCTGAGAAGGACTGCTTTTATTCAATTCACATTTTGGATTTAATAAAACATGGCTTCATATTTTTAACTACTAATCTTATTTGTTCCCTTCCTCCTTCTTCTAACTTGACAAAGAAAATATGTCTGATACATTAGTTTCTCTAATTTTCTCACAAAACATAGTCCACTCATTCAGGACTAACCTGGATCAAAAATATAACAACAACATTTAGAAAATTACTATTTTTAAATCTCATAATGAGAGATATTCAGCAACAGTACTTTGGAGTAAAGATTGTTTGCCAACATAACATGGCAGTTCTGATTTAGGACGAATGTTGCTGTAATTTAGCCCCAGGAGACATTGTCTCCAGCTGGCTAAATTACAGCAATCCCAAATCAAGACTGCCATGTTATGTTGGCAAACAATCTTTACAACAACATTTCTTATTTATCTGAAGATTAATGGTAGTGCCCAAATTTGTCTGGGTTTATTGATATTTAAATTAAATATAAGCTTATGAATGGTCTATATTTTAGACAAGGTGTTTTAAAAATACCGTTATATTTGGGGATGGCCATTACTTTTTTATAGCCAAATAACCACATATGCTATATATTCATTCTGCACCTCAAATTTATTATTATTATTATTATTATTATTATTATCATTATTATTATTATTATTATTATCATTATTATTATTATTATCATTATTATTATTATTATTATTATTATTATTATTATTATTATTATTATTATTTTAGAGTCCTTTGTTTGAAATTTTTCATCACACATTCTGTGGCCTCTTCAGCAACTCTCCATTCCACATGTTTAGTCCATTCTGCTTTTAAATGTATGGTGAGAAATTTCAGTTGGTCTGAAAATGTTAATTCACTCACAAATATTGCATCCAAATAATTCAGAACGTGGTTCAAGTCAATTTTTTTCTAAGTAAATAGAAAGTATCAGAAAAGTCAAATAAAAACAAAGCTTTCTATGGAAAAATTTCCACAACTTAGGTGAAGAACTATAGAATACAAATTGGAATTAATAAACAAGCATTAATTTTTTTACCAATATGCGTATAACATTGTTAGGAAAGTTAAATAAAAATATGATTTCAAAAATTTTTAGAATGCCCATTAAGAATCACTGTATGATTATAAAGGTTTGTTGAAATCATTTAGTTTTGACCAAACAACAATACTGGGACAATTTCTTCCAGATTTAACCTGTTTTATTTATTTACTCTTTTTCTTTCGAGCGAGATCGTTACCAGTGCCCCTGGACTGGCTCTTGTGCGGGTGACACATGAAATGTTTCGAGCGGGATCGTTGCCAGTGACCCTGGACTGGCTCATATGCGGGAGACACACGAAATCTTTCGAGCGAGATCGTTGCCGGTGCCCCTGGGCCGGCTCTTGTGCGGGTGACACATGAGGTTTTTCGAGCGAGATCGTTGCCGGTGCCCCCGGACTGGCTCACGTGCGGGCGACACATGAAATCTTTCGAGCGGGATCGTTGCCGGTACCCCTG
>NC_068990.1:57437447-57451220 GCF_001194135.2 Octopus bimaculoides | reverse complement strand
TTCTTTCGAGCGAGATCGTTACCAGTGCCCCTGGACTGGCTCTTGTGCGGGTGGCACATAAAAGACACCATTTCGAGCGTGGCCGTTTTCGTGCGGGTGACACGTAAAAGCACCCACTACACTCTCTGAGTGGTTGGCGTTAGGAAGGGCATCCAGCTGTAGAAACTCTGCCAAATTAGATTGGAGCCTGGTGTTGCCATCCAGTTTCACCAGTCCTCAGTCAAATCGTCCAACCCATGCTAGCATGGAAGGCAGACGTTAAACGATGATGAGGAGGAAATGTTTGTCTTGTTGCATCCATTTTTGACATGCATGTCACACCAGTTAATGAGAATTCTGAATAGACATTAATGTCCAGCCAACTCACTAGCACTTTTTGAAATTTCTAAATCAATGTGAATAAATATCAAGAAGTTTTTAGTGATGTTCTGGAGAAATTCAAAAGAATTAGCTGTTAATGTTTTCAGGTGTAAAAAGTTATTTTATACAATGTCACATACATCATACTTTTTGATCCTTTACAAAAATTTTGACATACATTCTATGCAAAAAATTTTTGTTTGATACTTGCAAATTTGTGTTTAATTTTATTTAATGATGCAAATCTGTGAATTTTGCTGCTTTAATCAGTTGGCTGTTACAGACAGCCTACTAATTGATAATCACTGGTATATTCATTTTGCATATCAACTAGTATAATATTCAATCCAGTAGAAATAGCAGTCATTTGGTTGCTATTTCTATCACTTTACCATCTTTTTAAATGAAAGAGCAAAAATACCACAGACCTTTGATAATGTAATCTTAGATGCATGATGCTTGGAAACAAAAAACATTCAAGCAAGAATACCTTTCTTTTTTGGTCTTCTTGATAAGGACTGACTTGTGGCTAAACAACAAAACTAACAGAGATTTGACATTCTAAAAACTAATTTAGGTTTGAAATTGATAAATGTTGTTATCAATCAATCAGCTACATTAATCAATTCCAAACCTAAATGAGTTGCCAAAATTTACTGTGAAAACTGAATTAATACAATTCTTGTAAATGTTCAAAATTTGCAGCTTAAATATTTCATAATTTGTGTCTCTGACTGTCACATAGGACACGTGATAGTAGACCAGAAATGAACACAGGCTCTGCTTCTTTGTTCTCAAATGGTCATTATTACCAAAAATACCCAGTTCCTGCTCAGTGTTATCAACTAGTTAGTATTAGCTAAAGGGTTCTCTCCCAGATGATCACAATGAGCAGCTTCTACTGTATTAAGATAACAGTTTTAATCCAGTTACCATATTTCAAGTAGTTGCTCTTTATGATACACAATATCCCTAAGGCAGTTACAGTTGTTTGTGTGAAGGAGTAACCAATACTGATATATCTTACAAATTGTTCCTAATGTTTTAAAATTAAACTGTTAACTCTATAAGACACTTGTAGTACATTTGTGTGTTATTTCTTTACTACCCACAAGGGGCTACACACAGAGGGGACAAACAAAGACAGACAAACAGATTAAGTCAATTATATCGACCCCAGTGCGTAACTGGTACTTATTTAATCGACCCCGAAAGGATGAAAGGCAAAGTCGACTTCAGCGGAATTTGAACTCAGAACGTAGCGGCAGACAAAATACTGCTAAGCATTTCGCCCGGCGTGCTAACGTTTCTGCCAGCTGCCTGTGTGTGTGTGTGTGTGTGTGTGTGTGTGCGCGAGAGAGAGACAATTACTATAATTAGTTTAACAACTATACCCCTGACATTTTAATATTATTTCTAATTTTGGCACAAGGCCAGCAATTTTAGAGGAGAATATAAGCTGATACCATCAGACCCAGAATTTGTTGGGTACTTTGTTACTGATCCTGAAAGAATGAGATGTGAAGTTGAATTTGAGTTCAGAATGTAAGGAGCCAGAAGAAATGCTTATGTTAACCAATGCACTAAGAATTCTGCTAACTCACCACATTTCTAACACTCTGATATATCTGAGACAACTACATGAATCAATTTCAAACCTAAATTATTAAAAAAAATATCAAATCTGTGCCTGATAATGTTGTTTAGCCACAAAAAAGTAAAGTAAAAGTTTCCTTTTCAAGTTATACTGACTTATAAAGGCCAGTTTCCTAGTTTCATGGCATATATATTTCTCACCTGGATAAGATGCTAGTCCATCACAGGGTTACCCATTTTTGCCAGCTGAGTGGACTGGAGTAAAGGGAAATGAAGTGTTTTGTTCAAAAACACAATGCATTACCCGGTACAGGAATCGAAACCGCAATCTTATGATCATGAATCCAACACCCTAACCACTAAGTCATGCACCTCCACAAGTAAACTTACCTCAAGTCACACCAACTCAGAAGAGCCAGTTTCCTGGTTTCGTGGTGTATATATTCCCTACCTAGATGGGATACCGGTCCATTATAGGATTACTCATTTTTGCCAGATGAGTGGAATGGAGAAACAAGAAATAAAGTATTTTGCTCAAGAACATAACACATCACCCAGTCCAGAAATCAAAACCACAATCTTACAATCATGAGTCCAACACCTTAATCACTGAGCCACATGCCTCCACTGTTCAGCCACAGGTCACTCCTGATCAAGAAGGCCAAAACAGAAAGGCATTTTTCTCTTTTTATTTTTTTTCTGTCAGGCATTATGCATCTAAGGTTATATTATCAAAGGTCTAAGGTATTTTTACTTCTTTTAAGATGGTAAAGTGAAAGCAAAGCAAGCAAATGGCTGCTATTTCTTCTAAATTGACCATTATACTAGTAAGGACAAAGACACCTTTCGGTCATGAATGACCATGGGATTGCACCTAGAAAGTTCCTCTCCTAGGCACAAATCTGGGCAAGGCTGTTTTATGGGAGAGCAGCAGTTTCCCATGCCCACCAGCTTCTCCTCTCCATGCCACCTATGTTATCCAAGGGAAAGGCAAAGGCTGATTCAGCTTGACACCAGTGACATTGCAACTCATTTCTACAACTGAATGAACTGGAGCAACAGGAAATAAAGTGTCTTGCTCAAGAATACAACACACATCTCAGTCCAGGAATCAAACTCACTGCCTCACAATTGTGAGCCTGATGCTCTAAGCACTGAGCCATGCCCCTTCAAATTATACTAGCTGGTATGCTACATAAAATACCAGTGATTACCAACTAGTATGCTGTTTGTGGCAGCCAACTGACTAAAGTAGCAAAATTCACAGATTTACATCCTTAATCTACAATCAATTTGCAACTTTCCTAAAATATTGAAAAACAAAAAACTTGTTAAAGTTCTTAAAAATATATTAAATAGGAATATTATTGATTTAGCGTAATAACGCGTGAAAGCTATTGTTGAAATGAAATAATGGTCCAGAACATAGACAGAATCTGTTTAAGGCTACATCATGGACAAAACAATAATATTATGTGTAACTTACCCTCAGCAATATAAGTGTTAATCCATTGACAAAGTAAATATATTTGTGACAGCCAGTTTTATCGATCAAAATACTAGGCAGGCAGTGTTGCTGCTGATACAGCACATCTGAATCTGACAGAATTATTGGGCTTTGACACAGTGGGGAAATTGGTGACAGCTAGTTTTATTGACATAAAGATTAAGGGGTTGATGCAGTCACACATTTTTGCTTGCAGCATTATTAACACAGGGGTTGAGGTTTTGACACAGTGCAGCCGTTGTAGAAATCACCCTTATTGACCTAGGATTACAGTTATTGACATTGTTATATGTTTTTAGCCCTATGGTGTAGTCTTGAGCTAAACTGTCAGGTAAGCCACATCTAAAAACCTGGCTTCATTCACAGTTGGACACCTTTCTCATAGTTTGTTAATGCTTCTATGAAATGTATTCTCAAAGGCAATTTTTCCTTTTTTAATTTACTTTAACCTCTTAGCATTGAGATTATTCTGTCAAATGTAAATCTTGTTTATTTGCTTCGCTTTGAATTAAACCTGCATTATCTTGTAACTTCGAGATTTTGACGATGGGATTGTTTATTTCTAGAACAACTTTGTAGGGTAGGTGTGATAGGCCAGATCTGAGTGTTTTGAACATGAAATGATTTGAGTATTTAGGCCTGATATGGCCAGTTTAAATGCTAAAGGGTTAAGCAGAGTCTTAATCACAAATATCAACACTAATGGCATTGCTTGATTTCCACATAGTTTGTTATATAACCATTCTCTAAAATGAGATAAAATTTCACCACGACCAACTGAAAATTTTATTCTTGCTTTATCAGTTTTACATAGCACAGCTACAGCTAAATAAGACACCTGGTATGGAAATGATGTTGTTACACCTAGTACTGCTCTTGTCAAACTCACAGTTGCACTGATGCACAAAACTCTAGTTAAAACTAATTTTTGAAAGGACAAGTAGCAACTTATTTACATGTTATATATTGATACCCAAATGCAAATATCTCTTCTCCATATTAGGAATCTATGCTAAAGGCAACCACTGTCTTTTATAGACTTCTACCTAATTGATATTAATAAATACTAAAACAGCAAGTTTCCCTTAAATACATTCTGAAATCCTACAACTAGGTATGTACTAAGATTTGAGCTTAGAATTTACATAACTGGTCAGTATATAGATTTAATTTTACTTTATTTGATCTCATTTTTAATTACTTTAGGATTAGTCATTTTATTATTACTTCCACAATGAAATATTTTCATTATTGAGCATATAATAATACTTACATTCACTTTTGTAGGGATGTCTCTGAGAGAAGGGTACTGTAACTTGTTCAACATCTCTTTAAGTTTTCTTTGCTTCCACCTGATAGTAATCAAATAAGTTACAGGCATGTAAGACACCACATCCCCTTGATTTTAGCAATGAGGAATACTAGAATTATTTTTTTTTTTGTAGCAATCAAATATTTAATGTTTATATATGACATTATAACAGTAAAGAATTTCAATAAAACATGCAACTACAAGAATAGCTGGGAAAATCTTTTTAATTAATTTATTACTGTAATTTACAAGTGGAAACATGTAGTTTAGCTAAAGTAGTAGTAATTTATTACAATGAACTATCAGTAGAGATGAAAATACAAGTAAATAACGAAATCTGACAAAGTCAGTGATTTTCAGAGAAAATATCATGCATAAATGCAGTAATAAAACATGAGTAAAACAAAAGCATACAGTTCTATATTTAAGAGATGAGGAATTATGTACATTATTTACAATTGACAGATATTTATCCTCATTTTGTTTGTTGTTAACATAACATTTCAGCCTTCATCAGGTGTCTTGGGGAAATTTCGAACTGAGTTCTCATTCGTAAGGTATTTTTCGATGTTGTTGTTATTATTATTATTCAGGTCACTGCTTGGAATTGAACTCGAAATCTTGGGGTTAGTAGCCAGTGCTCTTAACCACTATGCCATATGCTCATAATTAATAATAGTAATAATAATAACGTTGAAAAATACCTTAGGAATGAGAACTCAGGTTCGAAATTTCCCCAAGACACCTGATGAAGACTGGAGGGTATATCAGCCAAAATATTGTGTTAACAACAAACAAGATGAGGACAAATATCCGTCAATTGTAAATAATGTAAGCAAAAGCATATTACATATTTAACATGAAATAAGTTACCAGTGTAGTTGAATATACAGCATGAAATCATACATGAAGAACATTGGGGAAGCTACATGATGAATAAAAGTGTGAAACAGAAAAATAAAGAAAATTCAGTTCTGCAAAAGCAGAAACCATTTTATTGAAGAACATTATCCCAAACCTTAAAACAAAATAAGACATTTTGTAAACATCAGTGTTCTTTGGTAAAAGCTTTAAGATTTTTTCAAGCCATTAGTATCAAAGCAGTTTCCTCCTCCAAAATTATTTATCATCAGGTGATGCTATTAAGTTAGACATGGCCTGGACCAATCTTTTGTCGAAACATATCTAAGTTTTATCTAAGTTTTTATCACTTATGCTGCTGCCTCTAGCTTCAAATCCTTATCATCATATAACATCCATTTTCCATGCTGGCATGGGTTCAATAGTATGACAGGAGCTGGTAAGACTGGGAGCTGCACCAGGTTCTATTGTTTGTTTTGTTGCGGTTTCTAGAGCTGGATATCCTTCCTAATGCCAACCACTTTACAGAGTGTACAGGGTGCTCAACATTCTATGCAATACCAAATAGGTTCATACACTCCATAATCCAAGAATGTAGGATCATATCATATGCCTTACGATAGTCGATCCATGACATGGCTAAGTTACTTTTCTTCCTCTTGCAGTCTCTAAGTACAGTTTTGTCTATCAGGAGTTGATCCTTGGTACCTCTGCACTTACGCTTGCAACCCGTCTGCTCATGTGCCAGGACTCCATTTTTTACCAGATGTTCGGACATTGACTCTGCAAGTATTCCAGTCAATAACTTCCACATAAGTGGCAAACAGGATATCAGCCTGTAATTGTCTACCGTATTGCCTTTTTCAATGTTTTTCGGGCACAACACTGTCTTTACCCAATGTCAACCACTCTGGTGTTACTTGGTCGGCATTTAACAAGGTGTTGAGTTTTGCAGCTATTCGTGCATAACATTCACCAAATCTTTGATCTAGTTGCCTTGAACTCCATCTGGTACCGAAGCCTTCCAGTTGCTCATTTTTTTTGCTAATTTCCTTCACTTCCCTAACTGAAATGACTAGTTCTACTTGTTTTGGACAGACTACTGTTTATTTCAGTTCTTGCAACCATTCAGCATTCTTCTTGTGCTCCTTGTCTTGCTCCAGATGTCACACCAAAACCTTTGACTTTCAATGTTATCTGGTATCAACTTTTCATCTGTACACTCTCCATTTATTTCTTATAGAATCTCTTCTGATCTACTCTGAATAACCTATTCTGGTGGTAACCCTTCATTCTCCAGTCGTATCTTACTATCTTTACTTTTTTTTGCAATGAGGCAGTGTTTCAGTTCCTCCATTACTACTTTCAGGCCCTTTCTTCTTTTCCACCATGAATCTTTTCTTTTGTCATTCCCATTATGTTTCTTTTTTTTTATACCAACAGCCACGTTTTCTGCTACAACAATACTTGCTGCCTTGATCAAATTATTTGTTTCTGTGATGTTGTTTGTTCTAATGTATTTCAGAATTTCATTGACATTTTTCGTTTCTTGGTTCAATTTCCATCAATCAACCTTTTTAAGGTTGCAAATAATCTCACTATCGTTCTCCTGTAGTCTTGCCTTGATTCTGTCGTAGATTGCCTTTTTGTTCATCTGTCATGTCGTCATTAGTTTTGTTGTCTCCTTTTAGATCATCTATATGTCTCTCATCAAGTAAACTACCACTGCTCCTTTCCTGTGCTATGAGATTACTCTTATTAGTAAGAAATGTATTTTCATCGTTATCTTTGCTGCATCGTTATCCAAGAGCCGTCTTTTGATAGCTTTGAATTCTACTTCTGTGAACCAACAATTTTTTTTTCCTTATTGCTCTAGCTGGATCACAGTCTCTGTTCCATGAGTTGAAACAATCCTTTTTCTTTCCAGTGATCATACATACGTTGTTGGTAACCCCTAATTTGAGAACCACTTTCATCTACCAGGCTGCTCAGGTAGTAACACTCCATGACCACAGCATTAATTTGCTTGCTCCATCTATGCCGTGTGTGGTGGTCCCTTTCTAGATATCGACAGGCTGGAGCCGGACTAGAATCTCTGAGCCTACCAGGTGTAACACTGTCACCATCATTGGCTTCAGTTTCATTACCCCTGTTATTCACAATATTTTGTTTTTTCATTGTCACTCATATGAAGTAGTGATTATCAGGTTGCACAATTACCAGTGTTTTTATTGTGACACCATCACTATATGTATCATTAGTCAGTCCTTTCATTATTATTATTATTATTATTATTATCACTGATATCACTGATTTTATTGTTTTTATGTGTAGTAGCAGCAGTGGTTGCAGCAACAGCAACAGTAGCAAGGGTGGGATAGTGGTAAGAGTGGTAGTTTATCATTATTATTATTATTATTATCATTATTATTATTATTGAGTGAGAGAGCAATACATGCCATCAAAGTGACTCTGGGGTACAAATATACAAAGTCCAATATACCCATCATGAATACCCATCTGATAAGAGTACACATGGCACATGCATTACAATCATATGTGCATGACATGGTGACTTTATATCAAGATACACAGTGCATAACCTTGCAGGTGGGACCCAGTTTCTTCAGGTCAAGTAGCCCATCCCACTCAAAAGATACATGAATGAAGGTTGCTTAAGGATGAGGAACTAAACAACCATGTTTCCAAAGGTGAATTATTCAAACCCTGAATGCTATGATGCTCCCCCACTACTTCTGCACGTGATCAGAGATGCACATATCATCAGCCACTAAGGGACATGCTCTACTGGTGAAGATTAAGCAACTGATAAGCAAGCCTGTGGCATTGAGCAGAATATTTACTGCAGCATCTTTTTATAACAAGACAAAACATGTACATCATAGCACTTCCAATCAGTTACAATCAGAAGCCATGAGAGCCAGTGCCTGGTATTGCATCAGGGCACTTATCATTATTATTATTATCATTATTATTATTATTTTGTTGCTATGGCTGTTGCAGCATATTGTTGGTATTTATAGTCTTGTTAGATGGTGCATTGAACGTTACGGGAGCTTCAGACATCTCTGATATAAACCTCACCTTTACATGTAACAGTAACATTCACCTTCTGTCTCAACAAACCTGGAATCTCTGAGTCATCAGCACCATCATTATTGAAGTCCAAAAACTCATCACTGTTAATAATTCTTATCATTGTCTTCAAATAGTGCAATCAAGGCATTACTGATTGCACATTAAGGAATTAGTAATACCCTTGATTTACTAATTAGTAATAATAATTAGTAATTCTCCTTATTGCTTCCCCTCAGTTATCATTTTTGTACAAATACATTTCCCTGTATTTTTCTCATTTTCCGTATTTTAACTCCTCCTCCCTCATTCTCACCCTTTCTCCTCTCCCACCCTTCTTCCTCTCCCACCCTTCCTCCTCAAGTTTCTATCAGCATGGAGTTGGACATGCAAGATCATGTTTATTTATTTACATTTTTTTCAGCAGGCTGTCACTGTTGTTTCTGCTTCCACCATTTCTTTATCATTTTTGCATTGGGTAGTGTCCTAAAGTGGAGGCGCAATGGCCCAGGGGTTAGGGCAGCGGACTCACGGTCATAGGATCGCGGTTTCGATTCCCAGATCGGGCGTTGTGAGTGTTTATTGAGTGAAAACACCTGAAGCTCCACGAGGCTCCGGCAGGGGATGGTGGCGAACCCTGCTGTACTCTTTCATCACAACTTTCTCTCACTCTTACTTACTGTTTCTGTTGTGCCTGTAATTCAAAGGGTCAGCCTTGTCACACTGTGTCACGCTGAATATCCCTGAGAACTACGTTAAGGGTACACGTGTGTGTGGAGTGCTCAGCCACTTGCACGTTAATTTCACGAGCAGGCTGTTTTGTTGATTGGATCAACTGGAACCCTCGACGCCGTAAGTGTCCTAAAACTACAGTGTCCTAAAACCTTTCACTGTCACTCTGTTACTGTGTTCCTTAACAGAATTTACCACTTTTAGTTTGTAGATAAAGGTATAGCTAAATGGCCCTCAAACATTTTTGCCCATGGAACCTTTTCTTTTCTTATTCTACTCAGCTGGACCCTCATAGCCATTTCATCATCATCATCATCATCATCGTTTAACGTCCGCTTTCCATGCTAGCATGGGTTGAATGATTTGACTGAGGACTGGTGAACCAGATGGCTACACCAGGCTCCAATCTGATTTGGCAGAGTTTCTACAGCTGGATGCACTTCCTAATGCCAACCACTCCGAGAGTGTAGTGGGAGCTTTTACGTGCCACCGGCACAAAGGCCAGTCGGGAGGCACTGGCAACGGCCATGCTTGAAATGGTGTATTTTACGTGCCACCTGCACAGGAGCCAGTCCAGCGGTACTGGCAATGAACTCGCTCGAATGTCTTTTCACGTCCCACTGGCACACTCAAATGGTGCTATTTACGTGCCACCAGCATGGAAGCCAGACAGCAATGATCACGCTCAGACTGTGCTGTTGGTGATCTACTGGTACAGGTGCCATCACGATTTCGCTTTCGCTTGCCCCAACAGGTCTTTGCAAGCCGAGTTGATATCCTGATATTATTAGGAACTGTATTTAAAAAAAATTCTTAAAATATTTTATGTATTGTAGAAGTAAAAGTGCAAAGGGTAAAGAACCCCTTCAGTCACGAATGACCATGGGATTGCACCTAGAAAGTTCCTCTCTAAGGCACAAGTCTGGACAACTGGACAAGTAGCTGCCCATGCATACCAGCCTCCCTTCTCCACATCACCGATGTTATCCAAGGGAAAGGCAAAGGCCCATACAGCTTGGCACTAGTGATGTCGCAACTCATTTCTACAGCTGAGTGAACTGGAGCAATGTGAAATAAAGTGTCTTGCACAAGAATGCAATGCACAGCCCAGTCCAAGAATTGTAGAAGTATAACCAATATATTACACCTGAATTTTAGCAACAAAATCTTACGTGGACCCACAGTGGTCATGTGGACCCTGATTGAAAACCACTGATATAGATGAGGAACTGTCCTTCTGTACTAATAATCTAGAAAGTAAAAAAAAAGTTTTCCACTGCTACATTAGCTGCTTTTCCTATTATTATTACTGCTATAAAGGCAGTCAGCTGGTAGAATTATTAGTGCACCAGCAAAATGCTTAGTGGCATTTTGTCTGTCTTTTCATACTGAGTTTAATTGATGTTGACTTGCCTTTCATTCTTCAGGGTGAATAAATTAAGTACCTGTTTAATACTGGTGTCAATATAATCGATTTATCCCCTCCCTCAGAATTGCACCAAAATTTTAAATCATTTTGTTGTTATAACATTCATTATTCTAAAATACCCTTAATGTGATGAACCCTAAATACTCAGTATGAAAATGAGCCATGAGCATGGTTAAGAGCTTCAGCTTCAAAGCAATCGATGGTAGATATGCTACTGAGCCATGCAGTGATATTGGTCACACTATTTTCAACAAAATTCCAAGTTCCTTTCAAAAACTAAAAGAATAAAAAATACTCCTTGAAAATAAGTTATATGTCAGAAGTATTATATAAATATATAAATAGACAATAATATGCATATATGAGCTCAGAAACCATTACTGCTTAACTGGTACCATCTCATGTTTTCCTTATTTCCAGGGAATCCAAGGCCTCATCTAATGAGTGCATTTAGGCAGTGATGCATATTTTGGGGGAGATTTAGCTACTATTTTCTAGAGGCGCAATGGCCCAGTGGTTAGGGCAGCGGATTCATGGTCGCAGAATCGCGGTTTCGATTCCCAGACCGGGCGTTGTGAGTGTTTATTGAGCGAAAACACCTAAAGTTCCACGAGGCTCCAGCAGGGAATGGTGGCGAACCCTGCTGTACTCTTTCACCACAATTTTCTCTCACTCTTACTTCCTGTTTCTATTGTGCCTGTATTTCAAAGGACCAGCCTTGTCACACTTTGTGTCACGCTGAATATCCCCGAGAACTATGTTAAGGGTACACGTGTCTGTGGAGTGCTCAGCCACTTGCACGTTAATTTCACGAGCAGGCTGTTCCGTTGATCGGATCAACTGGAACCCTCGTCGTCGTAACCGCCGGAGTGCCAACCACTAACAGGCCATGCAACCACAGAGAAGCTCTCGCTTTAGCTTGTTACTGGCTTATAGTAGTCATAAGAATGAGTTGAGATTATAGTAGCAGTAGTAGATATAATAATAGTGGTCATTCCTGGTACCTGTAGCAATGGTGCAAGACTAGGGGTTGCAGTGGCAACAAACAACAACTCAAAGAAGGTGGTAGTAACCAGTGATGCTAGGGGTTACGATGGAGATGCACACAACGGCATGATGGCACAATGGTGGTGACAGTAGCTAGTGGAACTGGAGGTTGTAGTGGAAATGTATACAAAGGGGGTTTATAGTGGCTAATGGTGAAAATGTATGACTGTAGGGGCTACAATGACAGGGAATACAATAGCAGTGCTGTACTTCTTGGTTGTAGTGGTAATAGTACTTGCGGTTGCAGTATCTAGAGAGGTGGCGATGGGATTAGTAACATCAGCAATGGTAGGAATGGTGGTGGTGGTGGTGACGGCAATGGTGGTGGTGTTAGTATTTCTGGTGTTAGTATAGCTGTTTTTGATGGTGCCGTTAATTAGTGGCCACAGAGGTAGTGATGGTGGTGGTGGTGGTGGTGGTGGTAGTGGTGGTGTGATGGTGGTGGTAATGGTGATTCTTGCTGTTTTATCATAACTACTGTTTGATGATCACAAGTAATGATGGTGGTGGTAGGAGGTGTTAGCTGAAAATAAATAGTGATGCTGTTGGTGCTAGCAGATAAATGGTAAGATTGGTGGTAGGCAGCAGAGGCAGTGATGTTGGTGATGGTGATAATATTCATATTATGTTTGTTGTGATAACTAATGTTTGCTGGTTGTAGTGAAGATGTTAGCGGGTGATGGCGATGACGGTGTCGATGGGGGTTGAAGAAGGTGACGGTGTTAGCAGCTGATGGTGGTGGTCATGGAAAGGTTGGGGTTTGTGGTGTTGCTGATGTGTTTGTTGCAAAACTAATGTCTGGTGGGGGCTGTAGATGAGGTTAGTAAGAGTGGTATTCTAATTGAAAATATCAAAGTGATGAAAGATGAAATGGAATCAGTTGCAAAACAAAGCAGGGTAAAGAAAGATTGGCTATTATTGTTTCTGTTGTTGTTGTTGTGGCTGTATGTAGCAATGTTGTTGTTGTTGTTGTTGTTGTTTTTGTTAGTAATGGTGATGGTAGGGTGAGAATGGTTGCTTTTGTTTTCCCTATGTATCTCTGAAATTTTCCAAAACACCATTATAAAGCTAGACAGCAGAGTTGTACCTAATTCTCAAGTTAATGTGACTTTGTGGACAAATCTTACAGCTGCCCATCCCATTGTTGTCCTCTTCACACTTTAGACACTGTGCTAACTCAAATGACTGATGTTTCCACAACAACAACAACAACAACAACTGCTACAATAGCAATTCTTTCCCATCTTTCCAATGAAAGCAGCAAGAGAAGAGAGAGAAAGAGAAAGAAAGAAAGAAAGAAAAAGAGAGAGAAAGTGAGATAGAGGTGTTGTCAGGGTACAAAATATCACAATAGGATGATCAGTAGACAAAAAAAAAATCTAGTTAAATATTTAGGAAATGAATAATTTCTTGCATAATTCTCGCTAACAATCGATACAAAGCAAACTCACTAAAGTTTTACACTACATAATAATAATTTCATTAAGATAATCAGATAACATTATTTTGCTGAAGGAAAAAAATTATAGCAGTTAGTTAAAAAAATAAATATTTGTATAACAACAAAAACCCATTCATTTGAATCTTTGGGGAATTGTGAATTAAGCACAAATCAAAATCTTTTATCTTTTATCTTTTACCTGTTTCATGCATTAGATTGTGGCCATGCTGGAGCACTGCCTTGGGGAATTTTAGTCGCATGAATCAATCCCAGTACTTTTTTTTAAAGCCTGGTACTTATTCTATCAGTCTCTTTTGTCAAACCACTAAGTTATGGGGACTTGAACTCACCAACACCAGCTGTCAAGTGGTGGTGGAGGACAAGCACAGACA